>NW_027143138.1:0-80211 GCF_026170545.1 Melanerpes formicivorus
CCAGCCCCCAGCACAGCCCCAACAACGGCCCCAGCCCCGGCCCCAGCCCAGCCCTAGCCCAGCCCTGTTCCAGCCCCCGCCCCTGCCCCAGCCCCAGCCCTGCACCGCACCCAGCCCCAGCCCCGGCCCCTGCCCCAGTCCCCGCCCCAGCCCAGCCCTGCTCCCAGCCCCCGGCCCCAGCCCCGGCTCCAGCCCTACCCCAGCCCTGCCCCAGCCCTACCCCAACCACAGCCCAGCCCCAGCCCCGGACCCAGGGCAGCCCCAGCACCGGACCCAGCCCCAGTTGCAGCACCGGCCCCGGCCCAGACCCTAGCCCAGCCTCAGCCCCGGCTCCAGTCCCCACCCCAGCCCAGCCCTGCTCCCAGCGCCGGCCCCAGCCCTGGCTCCAGCCCTGCCCCAGCCCAAGGTCCAGCCTCCAGCCTAGTCCTGCTTCAGCGCCGGCCCCAACCCAGCTCCAGCCCTGGCCCCAACCTCAGTCCCAGCCCTGCCCCAGCCTCGGGCCCAGCCCTGTCCCAGGCCCCAGCCCAGACCCTAGCCCAGCCTCAGCCCTGGCTCCAATCCCCGCCCCAGCCCAGCCCTGCTCCCAGCCCCGGCCCCAGCACCAGCCCCAGCCCCACCCTAGGCCCCAGCCCAGCCCCAGCCCCAGCCCAGCTCCAGCCACAGCCCTGCCCCAGCCCCAGCCCTAGCCCAGCCCTACCCTCAGCCCAGGCCCAGCCCAGCCCCCAGCCCAACACCACCCACCGGCCCCCAGTCCCCGCCCCAGCCCAGCCATAGCCCAGCCCCGGCCCCAGCCCCGGCTCCAGCCCTACTCCAGCCCTGCCCCAGCCCAAGGCCCAGCCTCCAGCCTAGTCCTGCTTCAGCGTCGGCCCCAACCCAGCCCCAGCCCAGGCCCCCAACCTCAGTCCCAGCCCAACCTCAGCCCCGGGCCCCCAGCCCTGCCCCCGACCAAGACCTAGACCAGCCCTGCCCTCAACCCAGCCCCAGCCCCAGCCCAGCCCTGCCCTCAGCCACAGCCCAGCCGCAGCCCCGCCCCGGCCCAGCCCAGCCACAGCCCAGCCCCTGCCCTGGACCCAGCCCCAGTCGCAGCCCCCTGCCCCAGCCCCAGACCTAGCCCAGCCCTGCTCTCAGCCCAGGCCCAGCCCAGCCCCCAGCCCAGCCCCACCCACGGCCCCAGCCCCGGCCCCATCCCAGCCATAGCCCAGCCCTGCCCCAGCCCCCGCCCTGCCCCAGCCCCATCCCTACCCCCCAGCCCAGCCCCAGCCCCAGCCCCAGCCCTGCACTCAGACTCAGCCCTGCCCCAGCCCTGGACTAAGCCCCACCCGCAGCCCCAGCCCCAGCCCCAGCCACAGCCCAGCCCCAGCCCCAGCCCCACCCCCGGCCCCAGTCCAGCCCCTGCCCAGCCCCACTCCCATCCCTACCCCCCAGCCCAGCCCCTGCCCTGGACCCAGCCCCAGCCCCAGCCCAGACCCAGACCCAGCCCTGCCCCAGCCCAGCCCCACACACCGCCCAACCCCAGCCCTGCCCCCAGCCCAGCCCCATCCCCACCCTGGACCCAGCCCCAGCCCCAGCCCTAGCCCAGCCCTGCCCTCTGCCCAGGCCCAGCCCAGACCCCAGCCCAGCCCCACCCACGCCCCCAGCCCCAGCCCAGCCCCCAGCCCCACCCCTTCCCCAGCCGAGCCCCGGCCCCCTGCCCAGCCCCTCTCCCATCCTTGCCCCCAGCCCCAGCCCCAGCCCCCGCCCCAGCCCCAGCCCTGTCCCAGCCCCAGCCCCAGCCCCCGGCCCCAGCCCTGCCCCAGCCCCAGACCTAGCCCAGACCTGCTCTCAGCCCCAGGCCCAGCCCAGCCCCCAGCACAGCCCCAAACAACGGCCCCCAGCCCCGGCCCCAGCCCAGCCCTAGCCCAGCCCTGTTCCAGCCCCCGCCCTGCCCCAGCCCCAGCCCTGCACCGCACCCAGCCCCCAGCCCCGGCCCCTGCCCCAGTCCCCGCCCCAGCCCAGCCCTGCTCCCAGCCCCGGCCCCAGCCCCGGCTCCAGCCCTACCCCAGCCCTGCCCCAGCCCCTACCCCAACCACAGCCCAGCCCCAGCCCCGGACCCAGGGCAGCCCCAGCACCGGACCCAGCCCCAGTTGCAGCACCGGCCCCGGCCCAGACCCTAGCCCAGCCTCAGCCCCGGCTCCAGTCCCCACCCCCAGCCCAGCCCTGCTCCCAGCGCCGGCCCCAGCCCTGGCTCCAGCCCTGCCCCAGCCCAAGGTCCAGCCTCCAGCCTAGTCCTGCTTCAGCGCCGGCCCCAACCCAGCTCCAGCCCTGGCCCCAACCTCAGTCCCAGCCCTGCCCCAGCCTCGGGGCCCAGCCCTGTCCCAGGCCCAGCCCAGACCCTAGCCCAGCCTCAGCCCTGGCTCCAATCCCCGCCCCAGCCCAGCCCTGCTCCCAGCCCCGGCCCCAGCACCAGCCCCAGCCCCACCCTAGGCCCCAGCCCAGCCCCAGCCCCAGCCCAGCTCCAGCCACAGCCCTGCCCCAGCCCCAGCCCTAGCCAGCCCTACCCTCAGCCCAGCCCCAGCCCCAGCCCAGCCCTGCCCTCAGCCCAGGCCCAGCCCTAGCCCAGCCCTGCCCTCAGCCCCAGCCCCAGCCCCAGCCCTGCCCCAGTCCCGGCCCCCAGCCCAGTCCTGGTCCCAGGCCAGCCTCTGCCCTAACCCAGCCCCAGCCCCACCCTCGGCCCCAGCCCAGCCCTAGCCCAGCCCTGTTCCAGCCCCCGCCCTGCCCCAGCCCCAGCCCTGCACCGAACCCAGCCCCAGCCCTACTCCAGCCCTGCCCTAGCCTCGGGCCCAGCCCTTCCCCAGGCCCAGCCGAGACCCCCAGCACAGCCCTAGCCCAGCCCTGTTCCAGCCCCCGCCCTGCCCCAGCTCCAGGCCTGCACCGAACCCAGCCCCAGCCCTACTCCAGCCCTGCCCAAGCCTCGGGCCCAGTCCTTCCCCAGGCCCAGCCGAGACCCCAGCCCAGCCCCACCCTCAGCCCCAGCCCCAGCCCCAGCCCAGCCCCAGCCCCACCCTGGACCCAACACCAGCCCCAGCCCAGCCCCTGCCCTGGACCAGCCCCCGGACCCAGCCCAGCCCCAGCCCCATCCCTGCCCCCAGCCCCAGCCCTAGCCCAGCCCTGCCCTCAGTCCAGCCCCAGGCCTGGACCCAGCCCCAGCCCCTGCCCAGAACACAGCCCCAGCCCCCCACCCCATCCCTGCCCCCCACTCCCAGCCGCAGCCCCAGCCCTGCCCCAGCCCCAGCCCCGGCCCCAGCCCGACCCCCAGTCCAAGGCCCAGCCTCCAGCCTATGTACTGCCCCAGGCACAGCCCCAGCCCTGCCCCAGCCCTGGCTCCTGCCCAGCCCCGGCCCCACCCCAGCCGCAGCCCTGCCCAAGACTTGGTTCCAGCCCCAGCCCCAGCCCCAGCCCCAGCCACACCCTCGGCACCAGCCCAGCCCCAGCCCTGTCCCCCGGCCCCAGCCCAGCCCCAGCCCAGCCCTGTTCCAGCCCCCGCCCTGCCCCAGCCCCAGCCCTGCACCGAACCCAGCCCCAGCCCTACTCCAGCCCTGCCCAAGCCTCGGGCCCAGCCCTTCCCCAGGCCCAGCCGAGACCCCAGCCCAGCCCCACCCTCGGCCCCAGCCCAGCCCGAGCCCCAGCCCTGACCCCAGCCCCAGCCCTAGCACCAGCCCCAGCCCAGCCCCTGACCTGGACCCAGCCCCAGCCCCAGCCCAGCCCCAGCCCCACCCTGGACCCAGCACCAACCACAGCCCAGCCCCTGCCCTGGACCCAGCCCCAGCCCCAGCCCAGACCCAGACCCAGCCCTGCCCCAGCCCAGCCCCACCCACCGCCCAACCCCAGCCCTGCCCCCAGCCCAGCCCCATCCCCACCCTGGACCCAGCCCCAGCCCCAGCCCTAGCCCAGCTTTGCCCTCAGCCCAGGCCCAGCCCAGCCCCCAGCCCAGCACCACCCACGGCCCCAGCCCCAGCCCCAGCCCAGCCCCAGCCCAGCCCCAGCCCAGCCCCTGCCCTGGACCCTGCCCCAGCCCAGCCCCGGCCCCTGCCCAGCCCCTCTCCCATCCCTGCCCCCAGCCCAGCCCCACCCTCGGCCCCAGCCCAGCCCCAGCCCCAGCCCAGCCCCAGCCCCAGCCCAGCCCCTGCCCTGGACCCAGCCCCAGCCCAGCCCCAGCCCCACCCCGGCCCAAGCCCAGCCCCGGCCCCTGCCCAGCCCCCTCTCCCATCCCTGCCCCCAGCCCTGCCCCAGCCCCAGCCCCAGCCCCAGCCCTGTTCCAGCCCCAGGCCCAGCCCCGGCCCCAGCCCTGCCCCAGCCCCAGACCTAGCCCAGCCCTGCTCTCAGCCCAGTCCCAGCCCAGCCCCCAGCCCAGCCCCACCCACGGCCCCAGCCTTGGCCCCAGCCCAGCCATAGCCCAGCCCTGGCCCCAGCCCCGGCTCCAGCCCTACCCCAGCCCTGCCCCAGCCCAGCCCCAGACACAGCCCAGCCCCAGCCCTGGACCCAGCCCCAGTTGCAGCCCTGGCCCCAGCCCAGACCCTAGCCCAGCCTCAGACCCGGCTCCAGTCCCCGCCCAAGCCCAGCCCTGCTCCCAGCCCCGGCCCCAGCCCCGGGTCCAGCCCTACCCCAGCCCTGCCCCAGCCCAAGGCCCAGCCTCCAGCCTAGTTCTGCCCCATCCCCGTCCCCAGCCCAGCCCCAGCCCCAACCTCAGCCCCAGCCCAGCCACAGCCCCAGCCCTGGACCCAGCCTCAGCTTTGCCCCAGCCCTGGACTAAGCCCCACCCGCAGCCCCAGCCCCAGCCCAGCCCTAGCCCAGCCCTGCCCCAGCCCCAGCCACAGCCCAGCCCCAGCCCCAGCCCTGCCCCAGCCTCGGGCCCAGCCCTGTCCCAGGCCCAGCCCAGAACCCAGCCCAGCCCTGCCCCCGCCCAAGACCTAGACCAGCCCTGCCCTCAACCCAGCCCCAGCCCCAGCCCAGCCCTGCCCTCAGCCACAGCCCAGCCCCAGCCCCGCCCCGGCCCAGCCCAGCCCCAGCCCAGCCCCTGCCCTGGACCCAGCCCAGCACCAGCCCCGGCCCCAGCCCAGACCCTAGCCCAGCCTCAGCCCTGGCTCCAGTCCCCGCCACAGCCCAGCCCTGCTCCCAACCCCGGCCCCAGCACCAGCCCCAGCCCCAGCCCCACCCTTGGCCCCAGCCCAGCCCCAGCCCCAGCCACAGCCCTGCCCCAGCCCCAGCCCTAGTCCAGCCCTGCCCTCAGCCCAGCCCCAGCCCCAGCCCAGCCCTGCCCTCAGTCCAGGCCCAGCCCTAGCCCAGCCCTGCCCTCAGCCCCAGCCCCAGCCAGAGCCCTGCCCCAGCCCCAGGCCCGGCCCCAGCCCAGCCCCAGACCTGTCCAAGACTTGGTTCCAGCCCCAGCCCCAGCCCTTCCCCCAGCCCAGCCCCAGCCCAAGGCCCAGCCTCCAGCCTAGTCCTGCCCCAGCCCCAGCACCAGCCCAGCCCCAGCCCTGGACCCAGCCCAACCCCAGCCCAGCCTCAGCCCCAGCCCTGACCCAGCCCAGCCCCAGCCCTGCACCCAGCCCCTGCCCCAGCCCAGCCCCTGCCCTGGATCCAGCCCCAGCCCAGCCCCAGCCCCAGCCCAGCCTCAGCCCCGGCTCCAGTCCCCGCCCCAGCCCGGCCCAGAACCCAGCCCAGCACCAGCCCTGGTCCCAGCCCTGGCCCCAGCCCAGTCCCAGCCCTGCCCCAGCCCTGTCCCCGGCCCCAGCCCAACCCCAGCCCCAGCCCTGTTCCAGCCCCAGTCCTGCCCCACCCCAGCCCTACTCCAGCCCTGCCCAAGCCTCGGGCCCAGCCCTTCCCCAGGCCCAGCCGAGACCCCAGCCCAGCCCCACCCTCGGCCCCAGCCCAGCCCCAGCCCTTCCCCAGCCCAGCCCTAGCACCAGCCCCAGCCCAGCCCCTGCCCTGGACCCAGCCCCAGCCCCAGCCCAGCCCCAGCCCCACCCTGGACCCAGCACCAGCCCCTGCCCAGCCCCTGCCCTGGACCCAGCCCCAGCCCCACCCACCGCCCAACCCCAGCCCTGCCCCCAGCCCAGCCCCATCCCCACCCTGGACCCAGCCCCAGCCCCAGCCCTAGCCCAGCCCTGCCCTCAGCCCAGGCCCAGCCCAGCCCCCAGCCCAGCCCCACCCACGGCCCCAGCCCCAGCCCCAGCCCAGCCCTAGCCCAGCCCTGCCCCAGCCCCAGCCCTGCACCGAACCCAGCCCCAGCCCCAGCCCAGCCCCAGCCCAGCCCCTGCCCTGGACCCAGCCCCAGCCCAGCCCCAGCCCCACCCCTGCCCCAGCCCAGCCCCGGCCCCTTCCCAGCCCCTCTCCCATCCCTGCCCCCAGCCCTGCCCCAGCCCCAGCCCCAGCCCCAGCCCTGTCCCAGCCCCAGCCCCAGCCCCAGCCCAGCCCTGCTCCCAGCCCCGGCCCCAGCCCCGGCTCCAGTCCCCGGCCCAGCCCAGCCCAGAACCCAGCCCAGCACCAGCCCCGGTCCCAGCCCAGACCCCCGCCCAATACCTAGACCAGCCCTGCCCTCAACCCAGCCCCAGCCCTAGCCCAGCCCTACCCTCAGCCACAGCCCAGCCCTGCTCCCAGCCCTGGGTCCAGCACCAGCCCCAGCCCCAGCCCCACCCTCGGCCCCAGCCCAGCCCCAGCCCCAGCCCAGCTCCAGCCACAGCCCTGCCCTCAGCCCAGCCCCAGCCCCAGCCCAGCCCTGCCCTCAGCCCAGGCCCAGCCCTAGCCCAGCCCTGCCCTCAGCCCCAGCCCCAGCCAGAGCCCTGCCCCAGCCCCAGGCCCGGCCCCAGCCCAGCCCCAGACCTGTCCAAGACTTGGTTCCAGCCCCAGCCCCAGCCCTTCCCCCAGCCCAGCCCCAGCCCAAGGCCCAGCCTCCAGCCTAGTCCTGCCCCAGCCCCAGCACCAGCCCAGCCCCAGCCCTGGACCCAGCCCAACCCCAGCCCAGCCTCAGCCCCAGCCCTGACCCAGCCCAGCCCCAGCCCTGCACCCAGCCCCTGCCCCAGCCCAGCCCCTGCCCTGGATCCAGCCCCAGCCCAGCCCCAGCCCCAGCCCAGCCTCAGCCCCGGCTCCAGTCCCCCGCCCCAGCCCGGCCCAGAACCCAGCCCAGCACCAGCCCTGGTCCCAGCCCTGGCCCCAGTCCGAGTCCCAGCCCCAGCCCCAGCCCCAGCCCCAGACCAGCCCCAGCCCAGCACCTGCCCCAGCCCTACCGCAGCCCAGTCCCGGTCCCAGCCCAGTCCCAGCCCTGCCCCAGCCCTGTCCCCGGCCCCAGCCCAACCCCAGCCCCAGCCCTGTTCCAGCCCCAGTCCTGCCCCACCCCAGCCCTACTCCAGCCCTGCCCAAGCCTCGGGCCCAGCCCTTCCCCAGGCCCAGCCGAGACCCCAGCCCAGCCCCACCCTCGGCCCCAGCCCAGCCCCAGCCCTTCCCCAGCCCAGCCCTAGCACCAGCCCCAGCCCAGCCCCTGCCCTGGACCCAGCCCCAGCCCCAGCCCAGCCCCAGCCCCACCCTGGACCCAGCACCAGCCCCTGCCCAGCCCCTGCCCTGGACCCAGCCCCAGCCCCACCCACCGCCCAACCCCAGCCCTGCCCCCAGCCCAGCCCCATCCCCACCCTGGACCCAGCCCCAGCCCCAGCCCTACCCCAGCCCAGCCCCGGTCACAGCCCAGCCCCTGCACCGAACCCAGCCCCAGCCCCAGCCCAGCCCCAGCCCATCCCCTACCCTGGACCCAGCCCCAGCCCAGCCCCAGCCCCACCCCTGCCCCAGCCCAGCCCCGGCCCCTGCCCAGCCCCTCTCCCATCCCTGCCCCCAGCCCTGCCCCAGCCCCAGCCCCAGCCCCAGCCCTGTCCCAGCCCCAGCCCCAGCCCCAGCCCAGCCCTGCTCCCAGCCCCGGCCCCAGCCCCGGCTCCAGTCCCCGGCCCAGCCCAGCCCAGAACCCAGCCCAGCACCAGCCCCGGTCCCAGCCCAGACCCCCGCCCAATACCTAGACCAGCCCTGCCCTCAACCCAGCCCCAGCCCTAGCCCAGCCCTACCCTCAGCCACAGCCCAGCCCTGCTCCCAGCCCTGGGTCCAGCACCAGCCCCAGCCCCAGCCCCACCCTCGGCCCCAGCCCAGCCCCAGCCCCAGCCCAGCTCCAGCCACAGCCCTGCCCCAGCCCCAGCCCTAGCCCAGCCCTGCCCCCAGCCCAGCCCCAGCCCCAGCCCAGCCCTGCCCTCAGCCCCGGCCCAGCCCTAGCCCAGCCCTGCCCTCAGCCCCAGCCCCAGCCCCAGCCCTGCCCCAGCCCCAGGCCCGGCCCCAGCCCAGCCCCAGACCTGTCCAAGACTTGGTTCCAGCCCCAGCCCCAGCCCTTCCCCCAGCCCAGCCCCAGCCCAAGGCCCAGCCTCCAGCCTAGTCCTGCCCCAGCCCCAGCACCAGCCCAGCCCCAGCCCTGGACCCAGGCCCAGCCCAGCCCCAGCCCTGGTCCCAGCCCCAACCCCAGCCCAGCCTCAGCCCCAGCCCTGACCCAGCCCAGCCCCAGCCCTGCACCCAGCCCCAGCCCCAGCCCCAGCCCGAACCCTGGCCCCAGCCCCGGCCCCACCCTGGACCCAGCCCCAGCCCCAGCCCTAGCCCAGCCCTGCCCTCAGCCCAGGCCCAGCCCAGCCCCCAGCCCAGCACCACCCACGGCCCCAGCCCCAGCCCCAGCCCAGCCCCAGCCCAGCCCCAGCCCAGCCCCTGCCCTGGACCCAGCCCCAGCCCAGCCCCAGCCCCACCCCTGCCCCAGCCCAGCCCCGGCCCCTGCCCAGCCCCTCTCCCATCCCTGCCCCCAGCCCAGCCCCACCCTCCGCCCCAGCCCAGCCCCAGCCCCAGCCCAGCCCCTGCCCTGGACCCAGCCCCAGCCCAGCCCCAGCCCCACCCCTGCCCCAGCCCAGCCCCGGCCCCTGCCCAGCCCCTCTCCCATCCCTGCCCCCAGCCCTGCCCCAGCCCCAGCCCCAGCCCCAGCCCTGTTCCAGCCCTAGGCCCAGCCCTGGCCCCAGCCCTGCCCCAGCCCCAGACCTAGCCCAGCCCTGCTCTCAGCCCAGTCCCAGCCCAGCCCCCAGCCCAGCCCCACCCACGGCCCCAGCCTTGGCCCCAGCCCAGCCATAGCCCAGCCCTGGCCCCAGCCCCGGCTCCAGCCCTACCCCAGCCCTGCCCCAGCCCAGCCCCAGCCACAGCCCAGCCCCAGCCCTGGACCCAGCCCCAGTTGCAGCCCCGGCCCCAGCCCAGACCCTAGCCCAGCCTCAGACCCGGCTCCAGTCCCCGCCCAAGCCCAGCCCTGCTCCCAGCCCCGGCCCCAGCCCCGGGTCCAGCCCTACCCCAGCCCTGCCCCAGCCCAAGGCCCAGCCTCCAGCCTAGTTCTGCCCCATCCCCGTCCCCAGCCCAGCCCCAGCCCCAACCTCAGCCCCAGCCCAGCCACACCCCCAGCCCTGGACCCAGCCTCAGCCCTGCCCCAGCCCTGGACTAAGCCCCACCCCGCAGCCCCAGCCCCAGCCCAGCCCTAGCCCAGCCCTGCCCCAGCCCCAGCCACAGCCCAGCCCCAGCCCCAGCCCTGCCCCAGCCTCGGGCCCAGCCCTGTCCCAGGCCCAGCCCAGAACCCAGCCCAGCCCTGCCCCCGCCCAAGACCTAGACCAGCCCTGCCCTCAACCCAGCCCCAGCCCCAGCCCAGCCCTGCCCTCAGCCACAGCCCAGCCCCAGCCCCGCCCCGGCCCAGCCCAGCCCCAGCCCAGCCCCTGCCCTGGACCCAGCCCCAGTCGCAGCCCCGGCCCCAGCCCAGACCCTAGCCCAGCCTCAGCCTTGGCTCCAGTCCCCTCCCCAGCCCAGCCCTGCTCCCAGCCCCGGCCCCAGCCGCGGCTGTAGTCCCCGCCCCACCCCAACAAAGAACCCAGCCCAGCACCAGCCCCGGCCCCAGCCCAGACCCTAGCCCAGCCTCAGCCCTGGCTCCAGTCCCCGCCACAGCCCAGCCCTGCTCCCAACCCCGGCCCCAGCACCAGCCCCAGCCCCAGCCCCACCCTTGGCCCCAGCCCAGCCCCAGCCCCAGCCACAGCCCTGCCCCAGCCCCAGCCCTAGTCCAGCCCTGCCCTCAGCCCAGCCCCAGCCTCAGCCCAGCCCTGCCTCCAGCCCCAACCCCAGCCCAGCCTCAGCCCCAGCCCTGACCCAGCCCAGCCCCAGCCCTGCACCCAGCCCCTGCCCCAGCCCAGCCCCTGCCCTGGATCCAGCCCCAGCCCAGCCCCAGCCCCAGCCCAGCCTCAGCCCCGGCTCCAGTCCCCGCCCCAGCCCGGCCCAGAACCCAGCCCAGCACCAGCCCTGGTCCCAGCCCTGGCCCCAGCCCGAGTCCCAGCCCCAGCCCCAGCCCCAGCCCCAGACCAGCCCCAGCCCAGCACCTGCCCCAGCCCTACCGCAGCCCAGTCCCGGTCCCAGCCCAGTCCCAGCCCTGCCCCAGCCCTGTCCCCGGCCCCAGCCCAACCCCAGCCCCAGCCCTGTTCCAGTCCCAGTCCTGCCCCACCCCAGCCCTACTCCAGCCCTGCCCAAGCCTCAGGCCCAGCCCTTCCCCAGGCCCAGCCGAGACCCCAGCCCAGCCCCACCCTCGGCCCCAGCCCAGCCCCAGCCCTTCCCCAGCCCAACCCTAGCACCAGCCCCAGCCCAGCCCCTGCCCTGGACCCAGCCCCAGCCCCAGCCCAGCCCCAGCCCCACCCTGGACCCAGCACCAGCCCCTGCCCAGCCCCTGCCCTGGACCCTGCCCCAGCCCCACCCACCGCCCAACCCCAGCCCTGCCCCCAGCCCAGCCCCATCCCCACCCTGGACCCAGCCCCAGCCCCCAGCCCTAGCCCAGCCCTGCCCTCAGCCCAGGCCCAGCCCAGCCCCCAGCCCAGCCCCACCCACGGCCCCAGCCCCAGCCCCAGCCCAGCCCTAGCCCAGCCCTGCCCCAGCCCCCGCCCTGCACCGAACCCAGCCCCAGCCCCAGCCCAGCCCCAGCCCAGCCCCTGCCCTGGACCCAGACCCAGCCCAGCCCCAGCCCCACCCCTGCCCAAGCCCAGCCCCGGCCCCTGCCCAGCCCCTCTCCCATCCCTGCCCCCAGCCCTGCCCCAGCCCCAGCCCCAGCCCCAGCCCTGTCCCAGCCCCAGCCCCAGCCCCAGCCCAGCCCTGCTCCCAGCCCCGGCCCCAGCCCCGGCTCCAGTCCCCGGCCCAGCCCAGAACCCAGCCCAGCACCAGCCCCGGCCCCAGCCCAGACCCCCGCCCAAGACCTAGACCAGCCCTGCCCTCAACCCAGCCCCAGCCCCAGCCCAGCCCTACCCTCAGCCACAGCCCAGCCCCAGCCCCGCCCCGGCCCAGCCCAGCCCCAGCCCAGCCCCAGACCCAGACCCAGCCCCAGTTGCAGCCCCGGCCCCAGCCCAGACCCTAGCCCAGCCTCAGCCCCGGCTCCAGTCCCCGCCCCAGCCCAGCCCTGCTCCCAGCCCTGGGTCCAGCACCAGCCCCAGCCCCAGCCCCACCCTCGGCCCCAGCCCAGCCCCAGCCCCAGCCCAGCTCCAGCCACAGCCCTGCCCCAGCCCCAGCCCTAGCCCAGACCTGCCCTCAGCCCAGCCCCAGCCCCAGCCCAGCCCTGCCCTCAGCCCAGGCCCAGCCCTAGCCCAGCCCTGCCCTCAGCCCCAGCCCCAGCCCCAGCCCTGCCCCAGCCCCAGGCCCGGCCCCAGCCCAGCCCCAGACCTGTCCAAGACTTGGTTCCAGCCCCAGCCCCAGCCCTTCCCCCAGCCCAGCCCCAGCCCAAGGCCCAGCCTCCAGCCTAGTCCTGCCCCAGCCCCAGCACCAGCCCAGCCCCAGCCCTGGACCCAGGCCCAGCCCAGCCCCAGACCTGGTCCCAGCCCCAACCCCAGCCCAGCCTCAGCCCCAGCCCTGACCCAGCCCAGCCCCAGCCCTGCACACAGCCCCAGCCCCAGCCCCAGCCCGAACCCTGGCCCCAGCCCCGGCCCCAGCCCAGCCCCAGCCCCATCCCTGCCCCCAGCCCCAGCCCTAGCCCAGCCCTGCCCTCAGTCCAGCCCCAGCCCTATACCTGATCCCAACCCAGCCCTGCCCCAGCCCCACACCTGCCCCAGCCCCAGCCCTAGCCTTGCCCTGCCCTCAGTCCAGCCCCAGCCCAGCCCCAGCCCCAGCCCCAGCCCCAGCCCCAGTTGCAGCCCCGGCCCCAGCCCAGACCCTAGCCCAGCCTCAGACCCGGCTCCAGTCCCCGCCCCAGCCCAGCCCTGCTCCCAGCCCCGGCCCCAGCCCCGGCTCCAGCCCTACCCCAGCCCTGCCCCAGCCCAAGGCCCAGCCTCCAGCCTAGTCCTGCTTCAGCGCTGGCCCCAACCCAGCCCCAGCCCCGGCCCCAACCTCAGTCCCAGCCCTGCCCCAGCCGCGGGCCCAGCCCAGCCCTGCCCTCAGCCCAGGCCCAGCCCTAGCCCAGCCCTGCCCTCAGCCCAGGCCCAGCCCTAGCCCTGCCCTGCCCTCAGCCCCAGCCCCAGCCCCAGCCCTGCCCCAGCCCCAGCCCTAGCCCAGCCCTGCCCTCAGCCCAGGCCCAGCCCTAGCCCAACCCTGCCCTCAGCCCCAGCCCCAGCCCTGCACCCAGCCCCAGCCCCAGCCCCAGCCCGAACCCTGGCCCCAGCCCCGGCCCCAGCCCAGCCCCAGCCCCATCCCTGCCCCCAGCCCCAGCCCTAGCCCAGCCCTGCCCTCAGCCCAGCCCCAGGCCTGGACCCAGCCCCAACCCTGCCCCGGCCCCAGCCCAGCCCCAGCCCTATACCTGCCCCCAACCCAGCCCTGCCCCAGCCCCACACCTGCCCCAGCCCGAACCCTATCCTTGCCCTGCCCTCAGTCCAGCCCCAGGCCTGGACGCAGCCCCAGCCCTGCCCCGAACACAGCCCCAGCCCCCACCCCATCCCTGCCCCCACTCTCAGCCGCAGCCCCAGCCCAGCCCCAGTCCAGCCCCAGCCCAGCCCATGCCCTGGACCCAGGCCCAGCCCAGCCCCAGCCCCACCCCTGCCCCAGCCCAGCCCCGGCCCCTGCCCAGCCCCTCTCCCATCCCTGCCCCCAGCCCTGCCCCAGCCCCAGCCCCAGCCCCAGCCCCAGCCCTGTCCCAGCCCCAGCCCCAGCCCCGGCCCCAGTCCTGCCCCAGCCCCAGACCTAGCCCAGCCCTGCTCTCAGCCCAGGCCCAGCCCAGCCCCCAGCCCAGCCCCACCCACGGCCCCAGCCTTGGCTCCAGCCCAGCCATAGCCCAGCCCCGGCCCCAGCCCCGGCTCCAGCCCTACCCCAGCCCTGCCCCAGCCCAAGGCCCAGCCTCCAGCCTAGTCCTGCTTCAGCGCCGGCCCCAACCCAGCCCCAGCCCCGGCCCCAACCTCAGTCCCAGCCCTGCCCCAGCCTCGGGCCCAGCCCCAGCCCCAGCCCCAGCCCTGTCCCAGCCCCAGCCACAGCCCCGGCCCCAGCCCTGCCCCAGCCCCAGACCTAGACCAGCCCTGCACTCAACCCAGCCCCAGCCCAGCCCTACCCTCAGCCACAGCCCAGCCCCAGCCCCGCCCCGGCCCAGCCCAGCCCCAGCCCAGCCCCAGACCCAGACCCAGCCCCAGTTGCAGCCCCGGCCCCAGCCCAGACCCTAGCCCAGCCTCAGCCCCGGCTCCAGTCCCCGCCCCAGCCCAGCCCTGCTCCCAGCCCTGGGTCCAGCACCAGCCCCAGCCCCAGCCCCACCCTCGGCCCCAGCCCAGCCCCAGCCCCAGCCCAGCTCCAGCCACAGCCCTGCCCCAGCCCCAGCCCTAGCCCAGACCTGCCCTCAGCCCAGCCCCAGCCCCAGCCCAGCCCTGCCCTCAGCCCAGGCCCAGCCCTAGCCCAGCCCTGCCCTCAGCCCCAGCCCCAGCCCCAGCCCTGCCCCAGCCCCAGGCCCGGCCCCAGCCCAGCCCCAGACCTGTCCAAGACTTGGTTCCAGCCCCAGCCCCAGCCCTTCCCCCAGCCCAGCCCCAGCCCAAGGCCCAGCCTCCAGCCTAGTCCTGCCCCAGCCCCAGCACCAGCCCAGCCCCAGCCCTGGACCCAGGCCCAGCCCAGCCCCAGACCTGGTCCCAGCCCCAACCCCAGCCCAGCCTCAGCCCCAGCCCTGACCCAGCCCAGCCCCAGCCCTGCACACAGCCCCAGCCCCAGCCCCAGCCCGAACCCTGGCCCCAGCCCCGGCCCCAGCCCAGCCCCAGCCCCATCCCTGCCCCCAGCCCCAGCCCTAGCCCAGCCCTGCCCTCAGTCCAGCCCCAGCCCTATACCTGATCCCAACCCAGCCCTGCCCCAGCCCCACACCTGCCCCAGCCCCAGCCCTAGCCTTGCCCTGCCCTCAGTCCAGCCCCAGCCCAGCCCCAGCCCCAGCCCCAGCCCCAGCCCCAGTTGCAGCCCCGGCCCCAGCCCAGACCCTAGCCCAGCCTCAGACCCGGCTCCAGTCCCCGCCCCAGCCCAGCCCTGCTCCCAGCCCCGGCCCCAGCCCCGGCTCCAGCCCTACCCCAGCCCTGCCCCAGCCCAAGGCCCAGCCTCCAGCCTAGTCCTGCTTCAGCGCTGGCCCCAACCCAGCCCCAGCCCCGGCCCCAACCTCAGTCCCAGCCCTGCCCCAGCCGCGGGCCCAGCCCAGCCCTGCCCTCAGCCCAGGCCCAGCCCTAGCCCAGCCCTGCCCTCAGCCCAGGCCCAGCCCTAGCCCTGCCCTGCCCTCAGCCCCAGCCCCAGCCCCAGCCCTGCCCCAGCCCCAGCCCTAGCCCAGCCCTGCCCTCAGCCCAGGCCCAGCCCTAGCCCAACCCTGCCCTCAGCCCCAGCCCCAGCCCTGCACCCAGCCCCAGCCCCAGCCCCAGCCCGAACCCTGGCCCCAGCCCCGGCCCCAGCCCAGCCCCAGCCCCATCCCTGCCCCCAGCCCCAGCCCTAGCCCAGCCCTGCCCTCAGCCCAGCCCCAGGCCTGGACCCAGCCCCAACCCTGCCCCGGCCCCAGCCCAGCCCCAGCCCTATACCTGCCCCCAACCCAGCCCTGCCCCAGCCCCACACCTGCCCCAGCCCGAACCCTATCCTTGCCCTGCCCTCAGTCCAGCCCCAGGCCTGGACGCAGCCCCAGCCCTGCCCCGAACACAGCCCCAGCCCCCACCCCATCCCTGCCCCCACTCTCAGCCGCAGCCCCAGCCCAGCCCCAGTCCAGCCCCAGCCCAGCCCATGCCCTGGACCCAGGCCCAGCCCAGCCCCAGCCCCACCCCTGCCCCAGCCCAGCCCCGGCCCCTGCCCAGCCCCTCTCCCATCCCTGCCTCCAGCCCTGCCCCAGCCCCAGCCCCAGCCCCAGCCCCAGCCCTGTCCCAGCCCCAGCCCCAGCCCCGGCCCCAGTCCTGCCCCAGCCCCAGACCTAGCCCAGCCCTGCTCTCAGCCCAGGCCCAGCCCAGCCCCCAGCCCAGCCCCACCCACGGCCCCAGCCTTGGCTCCAGCCCAGCCATAGCCCAGCCCCGGCCCCAGCCCCGGCTCCAGCCCTACCCCAGCCCTGCCCCAGCCCAAGGCCCAGCCTCCAGCCTAGTCCTGCTTCAGCGCCGGCCCCAACCCAGCCCCAGCCCCGGCCCCAACCTCAGTCCCAGCCCTGCCCCAGCCTCGGGCCCAGCCCCAGCCCCAGCCCCAGCCCTGTCCCAGCCCCAGCCACAGCCCCGGCCCCAGCCCTGCCCCAGCCCCAGACCTAGACCAGCCCTGCACTCAACCCAGCCCCAGCCCAGCCCTACCCTCAGCCACAGCCCAGCCCCAGCCCCGCCCCGGCCCAGCCCAGCCCCAGCCCCCGTCGCAGCCCCAGACCCAGCCCCAGTTGCAGCCCCGGCCCCAGCCCAGACCCTAGCCCAGCCTCAGCCCTGGAACCAGTCCCCGCCCCAGCCCAGCCCTGCTCCCAGCCCCGGCCCCAGCCCCGGCTCCAGCCCTACCCCAGCCCTGCCCCAGCCCAAGGCCCAGCCTCCAGCCTAGTCCTGCTTCAGCGCCGGCCCCAACCCAGCCCCAGCCCCGGCCCCAACCTCAGTCCCAGCCCTGCCCCAGCCTCGGGCCCAGCCCTGTCCCAGGCCCAGCCCAGAATCCAGCCCAGCCCTGCCCCCGACCAAGACCTAGACCAGCCCTGCCCTGGACCCAGCCCCAGCCCCAGCCCAGCCCTGCCCTCAGCCACAGCCCAGCCCCAGCCCCGCCCCGGCCCAGCCCAGCCCCAGCCCAGCCTCAGCCTTGGCTCCAGTCCTCCTCCAGCCCTGGATCCAGTCCACCGCCCCTAGCCCAGCCTCAGCCCTGGCTCCAGTCCCCGCCCCAGCCCAGCCCTGCTCCCAGCCCCGGGCCCCAGCACCAGTCCCAGCCCCCCAGCCCCACCCTCGGCCCCAGCCCAGCCCCAGCCCCAGCCCAGCCCCAGCCACAGCCCTGCCCCCAGCCCTAGCCCTAGTCCAGCCCTGCCCTCAGCCCAGCCCCAGCCCCAGCCCGGCCTGCCCTCAGCCCAGGCCCAGCCCTAGCCCAGCCCTGCCCTCAGCCCCAGCCCCCAGCCCCAGCCCTGCCCCAGCCCCAGGCCCGGCCCCAGCCCAGCCCCAGACCTGTCCAAGACTTGGTTCCAGCCCCAGCCCCAGCCCTTCCCCCAGCCCAGCCCCAGCCCAAGGCCCAGCCTCCAGCCTAGTCCTGCCCCAGCCCCCAGCACCAGCCCAGCCCCAGCCCTGCCACCCAGCCCCGGCCCCAGCCCCAGCCCCAGCCCCATCCCTGCCCCCAGCCCCCAGCCCTAGCCCAGCCCTGCCCTCAGCCCAGCCCCAGGCCTGGACCCAGCCCCCAACCCTGCCCCGGCCCCAGCCCAGCCCCAGCCCTATACCTGCCCCCAACCCAGCCCTGCCCCCAGCCCCACACCTGCCCCAGCCCCAGCCCTAGCCTTGCCCTGCCCTCAGTCCAGCCCCAGGCCTGGACCCAGCCCCAGCCCTGCCCAGAACACAGCCCCAGCCCCCACCCCATCCCTGCCCCCACTCCCAGCCGCAGCCCCAGCCCTGCCCCAGCCCCACCCCGGCCCCGGCCCCAGCCCGGCCCCAGCCCAAGGCCCAGCCTCCAGCCTAGTACTGCCCCAGGCACAGCCCCAGCCCTGCCCCAGCCCTGGCTCCTGCCCAGCCCCCGGCCCCACCCCAGCCGCAGCCCTGCCCAAGACTTGGTTCCAGCCCCAGCCCAGCCCCAGCCCTGTCCCCCGGCCCCCAGCCCAGCCCCAGCCCAGCCCTGTTCCAGCCCCCTGCCCTGCCCCAGCCCCACCCCTGCACCGAACCCAGCCCCAGCCCTACTCCAGCCCTGCCCAAGCCCTACTCCAGCCCTGCCCAAGCCTCGTGCCCAGCCCTTCCCCAGGCCCAGCCGAGACCCCAGCCCAGCCCCACCCTCGGCCCCAGCCCAGCCCCAGCCCCAGCCCTGCCCCAGCCCAGCCCTAGCACCAGCCCCCAGCCCAGCCCCTGCCCTGGACCCAGCCCCAGCCCCAGCCCAGCCCCAGCCCCACCCTGGACCCAGCACCAGCCCCTGCCCAGCCCCTGCCCTGGCTCCTGCCCAGCCCCCGGCCCCACCCCAGCCGCAGCCCTGCCCCAAGACTTGGTTCCAGCCCCAGCCCCAGCCCCAGCCCCAGCCACACCCCTCGGCACCAGCCCCAGCCCCAGCCCTGTCCCCCGGCCCCAGCCCAGCCCCAGCCCAGCCCTGTTCCAGCCCCCCGCCCTGCCCCAGCCCCAGCCCTGCACCGAACCCAGCCCCAGCCCTACTCCAGCCCTGCCCCAGCCCAGCCCCAGCCACAGCCCAGCCCCAGCCCTGGACCCAGCCCCAGTTGCAGCACCGGCCCCAGCCCAGACCCTAGCCCAGCCTCAGCCCCGGCTCCAGTCCCCGCCCCAGCCCAGCCCTGCTCCCAGCCCCGGCCCCAGGCCCGGCTCCAGCCCTACCCCAGCCCTGCCCCAACCCAAGGCCCAGCCTCCAGCCTAGTCCTGCTTCAGCGCCGGCCCCAACCCAGCCCCAGCCCCGGCCCCAACCTCAGTCCCAGCCGTGCCTGAGCCTCGGGCCCAGCCCTATCCCAGGCCCAGCCCATAATCCAGCCCAGCCCTGCCCCCGACCAAGACCTAGACCAGCCCTGCCCTGGACCCAGCCCCAGCCCCAGCCCAGCCCTGCCCTCAGCCACAGCCCAGCCCCAGCCCCGCCCCGGCCCAGCCCAGCCCCAGCCCAGCCCAGCCCCTGCCCTGGACCCAGCCCCCGTCGCAGCCCCGGCCCCAGCCCAGACCCTAGCCCAGCCTCAGCCTTGGCTCCAGTCCCCGCCCCGGCCCAGTCCTGCTCCCAGCCCCGGCCCCAGCCCCGGCTCCAGTCCCCGCCCCAGCCCAGCAAAGAACCCAGCCCAGCACCAGCCCCGGCCCCAGCCCAGACCCTAGCCCAGCCTCAGCCCTGGCTCCAGTCCCCGCCCCAGCCCAGCCCTGCTCCCAGCCCCGGCCCCAGCACCAGCCTCAGCCCCAACCCCACCCTCGGCCCCAGCCCAGCCCCAGCCCCAGCCCAGCCCCAGCCACAGCCCTGCCCCAGCCCCAGCCCCAGCCCAGCCCTGCCCTCAGCCCAGGCCCAGCCCTAGCCCAGCCCTGCCCTCAGCCCCAGCCCCAGACCCAGCCCTGCCCCAGCCCCAGGCCCGGCCCCAGCCCAGCCCCAGACCTGTCCAAGACTTGGTTCCAGCCCCAGCCTCAGCCCTTCCCCCAGCCCAGCCCCAGCCCAAGGCCCAGCCTCCAGCCTAGTCCTGCCCCAGCCCCAGCACCAGCCCAGCCCCAGCCCTGGTCCCAGCCCCAACCCCAGCCCAGCCTCAGCCCCAGCCCTGACCCAGCCCAGCCCCAGCCCTGCACCCTGCCCCAGCCCCAGCCCCAGCCCGAACCCTGGCCCCAGCCCCGGCCCCAGCCCAGCCCCAGCCCCATCCCTGCCCCCAGCCCCAGCCCTAGCCCAGCCCTGCCCTCAGCCCAGCCCCAGGCCTGGACCCAGCCCCAACCCTGCCCCGGCCCCAGCCCAGCCCCAGCCCTATACCTGCCCCCAACCCAGCCCTGCCCCAGCCCCACACCTGCCCCAGCCCCAGCCCTAGCCTTGCCCTGCCCTCAGTCCAGCCCCAGGCCTGGACCCAGCCCCAGCCCTGCCCAGAACACAGCCCCAGCCCCCACCCCATCCCTGCCCCCACTCCCAGCCGCAGCCCCAGCCCTGCCCCAGCCCCAGCCCCGGCCCCAGCCCGGCCCCAGCCCAAGGCCCAGCCTCCAGCCTAGTACTGCCCCAGGCACAGCCCCAGCCCTGCCCCAGCCCTGGCTCCTGCCCAGCCCCGGCCCCACCCCAGCCGCAGCCCTGCCCAAGACTTGGTTCCAGCCCCAGCCCAGCCCCAGCCCTGTCCCCGGCCCCAGCCCAGCCCCAGCCCAGCCCTGTTCCAGCCCCTGCCCTGCCCCAGCCCCACCCCTGCACCGAACCCAGCCCCAGCCCTACCCCAGCCCTGCCCAAGCCCTACTCCAGCCCTGCCCAAGCCTCGTGCCCAGCCCTTCCCCAGGCCCAGCCGAGACCCCAGCCCAGCCCCACCCTCGGCCCCAGCCCAGCCCCAGCCCCAGCCCTGCCCCAGCCCAGCCCTAGCACCAGCCCCAGCCCAGCCCCTGCCCTGGACCCAGCCCCAGCCCCAGCCCAGCCCCAGCCCCACCCTGGACCCAGCACCAGCCCCTGCCCAGCCCCTGCCCTGGCTCCTGCCCAGCCCCGGCCCCACCCCAGCCGCAGCCCTGCCCAAGACTTGGTTCCAGCCCCAGCCCCAGCCCCAGCCCCAGCCACACCCTCGGCACCAGCCCAGCCCCAGCCCTGTCCCCGGCCCCAGCCCAGCCCCAGCCCAGCCCTGTTCCAGCCCCCGCCCTGCCCCAGCCCCAGCCCTGCACCGAACCCAGCCCCAGCCCTACTCCAGCCCTGCCCCAGCCCAGCCCCAGCCACAGCCCAGCCCCAGCCCTGGACCCAGCCCCAGTTGCAGCACCGGCCCCAGCCCAGACCCTAGCCCAGCCTCAACCCCGGCTCCAGTCCCCGCCCCAGCCCAGCCCTGCTCCCAGCCCCGGCCCCAGGCCCGGCTCCAGCCCTACCCCAGCCCTGCCCCAGCCCAAGGCCCAGCCTCCAGCCTAGTCCTGCTTCAGCGCCGGCCCCAACCCAGCCCCAGCCCCGGCCCCAACCTCAGTCCCAGCCGTGCCTGAGCCTCGGGCCCAGCCCTATCCCAGGCCCAGCCCATAATCCAGCCCAGCCCTGCCCCCGACCAAGACCTAGACCAGCCCTGCCCTGGACCCAGCCCCAGCCCCAGCCCAGCCCTGCCCTCAGCCACAGCCCAGCCCCAGCCCCGCCCCGGCCCAGCCCAGCCCCAGCCCAGCCCAGCCCCTGCCCTGGACCCAGCCCCTGCCCTGGACCCAGCCCCCGTCGCAGCCCCGGCCCCAGCCCAGACCCTAGCCCAGCCTCAGCCTTGGCTCCAGTCCCCGCCCCGGCCCAGTCCTGCTCCCAGCCCCGGCCCCAGCCCCGGCTCCAGTCCCCGCCCCAGCCCAGCAAAGAACCCAGCCCAGCACCAGCCCCGGCCCCAGCCCAGACCCTAGCCCAGCCTCAGCCCTGGCTCCAGTCCCCGCCCCAGCCCAGCCCTGCTCCCAGCCCCGGCCCCAGCACCAGCCTCAGCCCCAACCCCACCCTCGGCCCCAGCCCAGCCCCAGCCCCAGCCCAGCCCCAGCCACAGCCCTGCCCCAGCCCCAGCCCCAGCCCAGCCCTGCCCTCAGCCCAGGCCCAGCCCTAGCCCAGCCCTGCCCTCAGCCCCAGCCCCAGACCCAGCCCTGCCCCAGCCCCAGGCCCGGCCCCAGCCCAGCCCCAGACCTGTCCAAGACTTGGTTCCAGCCCCAGCCTCAGCCCTTCCCCCAGCCCAGCCCCAGCCCAAGGCCCAGCCTCCAGCCTAGTCCTGCCCCAGCCCCAGCACCAGCCCAGCCCCAGCCCTGGACCCAGGCCCAGCCCAGCCCCAGCCCTGGTCCCAGCCCCAACCCCAGCCCAGCCTCAGCCCCAGCCCTGACCCAGCCCAGCCCCAGCCCTGCACCCTGCCCCAGCCCCAGCCCCAGCCCGAACCCTGGCCCCAGCCCCGGCCCCAGCCCAGCCCCAGCCCCATCCCTGCCCCCAGCCCCAGCCCTAGCCCAGCCCTGCCCTCAGCCCAGCCCCAGGCCTGGACCCAGCCCCAACCCTGCCCCGGCCCCAGCCCAGCCCCAGCCCTATACCTGCCCCCAACCCAGCCCTGCCCCAGCCCCACACCTGCCCCAGCCCCAGCCCTAGCCTTGCCCTGCCCTCAGTCCAGCCCCAGGCCTGGACCCAGCCCCAGCCCTGCCCAGAACACAGCCCCAGCCCCCACCCCATCCCTGCCCCCACTCCCAGCCGCAGCCCCAGCCCTGCCCCAGCCCCAGCCCCGGCCCCAGCCCGGCCCCAGCCCAAGGCCCAGCCTCCAGCCTAGTACTGCCCCAGGCACAGCCCCTGCCCTGCCCCAGCCCTGGCTCCTGCCCAGCCCCGGCCCCACCCCAGCCGCAGCCCTGCCCAAGACTTGGTTCCAGCCCCAGCCCCAGCCCCAGCCCCAGCCACACCCTCGGCACGAGCCCAGCCCCAGCCCTGTCCCCGGCCCCAGCCCAGCCCCAGCCCAGCCCTGTTCCAGCCCCCGCCCTGCCCCAGCCCCAGCCCTGCACCGAACCCAGCCCCAGCCCTACTCCAGCCCTGCCCAAGCCTCGGGCCCAGCCCTTCCCCAGGCCCAGCTGAGAACCCAGCCCAGCCCCACCCTCGGCCCCAGCCCAGCCCCAGCCCCAGCCCTGCCCCAGCCCAGCCCTAGCACCAGCCCCAGCCCAGCCCCAGCCCCACCCTGGACCCAGCACCAGCCCCAGCCCAGCCCCTGCCCTGGACCCAGCCACAGCCCCAGCCCAGACCGAGACCCAGCCCTGCCCCAGCCCAGCCCCACCCACCACCCAACCCCAGCCCTGCCCCCAGCCCAGCCCCATCCCCACCCTGGACCCAGCCCCAGCCCCAGCCCTAGCCCAGCCCTGCCCGCAGCCCAGGCCCAGCCCAGCCCCCAGCCCAGCCCCACCCACGGCCCCAGCCCCAGCCCCAGCCCAGCCCCAGCCCAGCCCCTGCCCTGGACCCAGCCCCAGCCCAGCCCCAGCCCCACCCCTGCCCCAGCCCAGCCCCGGCCCCTGCCCAGACCCTCTCCCATCCCTGCCCCCAGACCTGCCCCAGCCCCAGCCCCAGCCCCAGCCCTGTTCCATCCCCAGCCCCAGCCCAGCGCCCAGCCCAGCCCCACCCACGGCCCCAGCCTTGGCTCCAGCCCAGCCATAGCCCAGCCCCGGCCCCAGCCCAAGGCCCAGCCTCCAGCCTAGTCCTGCTTCAGCGCCGGCCCCAACCCAGCCCCAGCCCCGGCCCCAACCTCAGTCCCAGCCCTGCCCCAGCCTCGGGCCCAGCCCTGTCCCAGGCCCAGCCGAGACCCCAGCCCAGCCTCAGCCTCGGCCCCAGCCCTGCCCCCGCCCAAGACCTAGACCAGCCCTGCCCTCAACCCAGCCCCAGCCACAGCCCAGCCCTGCCCTCAGCCACAGCCCAGCCCCAGCCCCGCCCCGGCCCAGGCCAGCCACAGCCCAGCCCCTGCCCTGGACCCAGCCCCAGTCGCAGCCCTGGCCCCAGCCCAGACCCTAGCCCAGCCTCAGCCCCGGCTCCAGTCCCCGACCCAGCCCAGCCCAGAACCCAGCCCCGGCCCCAGCACCAGCCCCAGCCACAGCCCAGACCCTAGCCCAGCCTCAGACCCGGCTCCAGTCCCCGCCCCAGCCCAACCCAGAACCCAGCCCCAGCCCCAGCACCAGCCCCAGCCTCACCCTCGGCCCCAGCCCAGCCCCAGCCCCAGCCCAGCTCCAGCCACAGCCCAGCCCGAGCCCCAGCCCTGCCCTTGACTTGGTTCCAGCCCCGACCCCAGCACTGCCCCCAGCCGAGCCCCGGCCCCAGCGCTCAGGCCTGCCCCCAACCTGGCCCCAGCACAAGGCCCAGCCTCCAGCCTAGTTCTGCCCCATCCCCGTCCCCAGCCCAGCCCCAGCCCCACCCTCAGCCCCCGCCCAGCCCCAGCCCTAGCCCTGGACCCAGCCTCAGCCCTGCCCCAGCCCTGGACTAAGCCACACCCGCAGCCCCAGCCCCAGCCCAGCCCTAGCCCAGCCCTGCCCCAGCCCCAGCCACAGCCCAGCCCCAGCCCCAGCCCTGCCCCGGCCCCAACCCAGCCCCTGCCCAGCCCCTCTCCCATCCCTGCCCCCAGCCCTGCCCCAGCCCCAGCCCCAGCCCCAGCCCTGTTCCAGCCCTAGGCCCAGCCCTGGCCCCAGCCCTGCCCCAGCCCCAGACCTAGCCCAGCCCTGCTCTCAGCCCAGTCCCAGCCCAGCCCCCAGCCCAGCCCCACCCACGGCCCCAGCCTTGGCCCCAGCCCAGCCATAGCCCAGCCCTGGCCCCAGCCCCGGCTCCAGCCCTACCCCAGCCCTGCCCCAGCCCAGCCCCAGCCACAGCCCAGCCCCAGCCCTGGACCCAGCCCCAGTTGCAGCCCCGGCCCCAGCCCAGACCCTAGCCCAGCCTCAGACCCGGCTCCAGTCCCCGCCCAAGCCCAGCCCTGCTCCCAGCCCCGGCCCCTGCCCCGGGTCCAGCCCTACCCCAGCCCTGCCCCAGCCCAAGGCCCAGCCTCCAGCCTAGTTCTGCCCCATCCCCGTCCCCAGCCCAGCCCCAGCCCCAACCTCAGCCCCAGCCCAGCCACACCCCCAGCCCTGGACCCAGCCTCAGCCCTGCCCCAGCCCTGGACTAAGCCCCACCCGCAGCCCCAGCCCCAGCCCAGCCTCAGCCCCGGCTCCAGTCCCCGCCCCAGCCCGGCCCAGAACCCAGCCCAGCACCAGCCCTGGTCCCAGCCCTGGCCCCAGCCCGAGTCCCAGCCCCAGCCCCAGCCCCAGCCCCAGACCAGCCCCAGCCCAGCACCTGCCCCAGCCCTACCGCAGCCCAGTCCCGGTCCCAGCCCAGTCCCAGCCCTGCCCCAGCCCTGTCCCCCGGCCCCAGCCCAACCCCAGCCCCAGCCCTGTTCCAGCCCCAGTCCTGCCCCACCCCAGCCCTACTCCAGCCCTGCCCAAGCCTCAGGCCCAGCCCTTCCCCAGGCCCAGCCGAGACCCCAGCCCAGCCCCACCCTCGGCCCCAGCCCAGCCCCAGCCCTTCCCCAGCCCAACCCTAGCACCAGCCCCAGCCCAGCCCCTGCCCTGGACCCAGCCCCAGCCCCAGCCCAGCCCCAGCCCCACCCTGGACCCAGCACCAGCCCCTGCCCAGCCCCTGCCCTGGACCCTGCCCCAGCCCCACCCACCGCCCAACCCCAGCCCTGCCCCCAGCCCAGCCCCATCCCCACCCTGGACCCAGCCCCAGCCCCAGCCCTAGCCCAGCCCTGCCCTCAGCCCAGGCCCAGCCCAGCCCCCAGCCCAGCCCCACCCACGGCCCCAGCCCCAGCCCCAGCCCAGCCCTAGCCCAGCCCTGCCCCAGCCCCCGTCCTGCACCGAACCCAGCCCCAGCCCCAGCCCAGCCCCAGCCCAGCCCCTGCCCTGGACCCAGACCCAGCCCAGCCCCAGCCCCACCCCTGCCCAAGCCCAGCCCCGGCCCCTGCCCAGCCCCTCTCCCATCCCTGCCCCCAGCCCTGCCCCAGCCCCAGCCCCAGCCCCAGCCCTGTCCCAGCCCCAGCCCCAGCCCCAGCCCAGCCCTGCTCCCAGCCCCGGCCCCAGCCCCGGCTCCAGTCCCCGGCCCAGCCCAGAACCCAGCCCAGCACCAGCCCCGGCCCCAGCCCAGACCCCCCGCCCAAGACCTAGACCAGCCCTGCCCTCAACCCAGCCCCAGCCCCAGCCCAGCCCTACCCTCAGCCACAGCCCAGCCCCAGCCCCGCCCCGGCCCAGCCCAGCCCCAGCCCAGCCCCAGACCCAGACCCAGCCCCAGTTGCAGCCCCGGCCCCAGCCCAGACCCTAGCCCAGCCTCAGCCCCCGGCTCCAGTCCCCGCCACAGCCCAGCCCTGCTCCCAGCCCTGGGTCCAGCACCAGCCCCAGCCCCAGCCCCACCCTCGGCCCCAGCCCAGCCCCAGCCCCAGCCCAGCTCCAGCCACAGCCCTGCCCCAGCCCCAGCCCTAGCCCAGACCTGCCCTCAGCCCAGCCCCAGCCCCAGCCCAGCCCTGCCCTCAGCCCAGGCCCAGCCCTAGCCCAGCCCTGCCCTCAGCCCCAGCCCCAGCCCCAGCCCTGCCCCAGCCCCAGGCCCGGCCCCAGCCCAGCCCCAGACCTGTCCAAGACTTGGTTCCAGCCCCAGCCCCAGCCCTTCCCCCAGCCCAGCCCCAGCCCAAGGCCCAGCCTCCAGCCTAGTCCTGCCCCAGCCCCAGCACCAGCCCAGCCCCAGCCCTGGACCCAGGCCCAGCCCAGCCCCAGACCTGGTCCCAGCCCCAACCCCAGCCCAGCCTCAGCCCCAGCCCTGACCCAGCCCAGCCCCAGCCCTGCACACAGCCCCAGCCCCAGCCCCAGCCCGAACCCTGGCCCCAGCCCCGGCCCCAGCCCAGCCCCAGCCCCATCCCTGCCCCCAGCCCCAGCCCTAGCCCAGCCCTGCCCTCAGTCCAGCCCCAGCCCTATACCTGATCCCAACCCAGCCCTGCCCCAGCCCCACACCTGCCCCAGCCCCAGCCCTAGCCTTGCCCTGCCCTCAGTCCAGCCCCAGCCCAGCCCCAGCCCCAGCCCCAGCCCCAGCCCCAGTTGCAGCCCCGGCCCCAGCCCAGACCCTAGCCCAGCCTCAGACCCGGCTCCAGTCCCCGCCCCAGCCCAGCCCTGCTCCCAGCCCCGGCCCCAGCCCCGGCTCCAGCCCTACCCCAGCCCTGCCCCAGCCCAAGGCCCAGCCTCCAGCCTAGTCCTGCTTCAGCGCTGGCCCCAACCCAGCCCCAGCCCCGGCCCCAACCTCAGTCCCAGCCCTGCCCCAGCCGCGGGCCCAGCCCAGCCCTGCCCTCAGCCCAGGCCCAGCCCTAGCCCAGCCCTGCCCTCAGCCCAGGCCCAGCCCTAGCCCTGCCCTGCCCTCAGCCCCAGCCCCAGCCCCAGCCCTGCCCCAGCCCCAGCCCTAGCCCAGCCCTGCCCTCAGCCCAGGCCCAGCCCTAGCCCAACCCTGCCCTCAGCCCCAGCCCCAGCCCTGCACCCAGCCCCAGCCCCAGCCCCAGCCCGAACCCTGGCCCCAGCCCCGGCCCCAGCCCAGCCCCAGCCCCATCCCTGCCCCCAGCCCCAGCCCTAGCCCAGCCCTGCCCTCAGCCCAGCCCCAGGCCTGGACCCAGCCCCAACCCTGCCCCGGCCCCAGCCCAGCCCCAGCCCTATACCTGCCCCCAACCCAGCCCTGCCCCAGCCCCACACCTGCCCCAGCCCCAGCCCTATCCTTGCCCTGCCCTCAGTCCAGCCCCAGGCCTGGACGCAGCCCCAGCCCTGCCCCGAACACAGCCCCAGCCCCCACCCCATCCCTGCCCCCACTCTCAGCCGCAGCCCCAGCCCAGCCCCAGTCCAGCCCCAGCCCAGCCCATGCCCTGGACCCAGGCCCAGCCCAGCCCCAGCCCCACCCCTGCCCCAGCCCAGCCCCGGCCCCTGCCCAGCCCCTCTCCCATCCCTGCCCCCAGCCCTGCCCCAGCCCCAGCCCCAGCCCCAGCCCCAGCCCTGTCCCAGCCCCAGCCCCAGCCCCGGCCCCAGTCCTGCCCCAGCCCCAGACCTAGCCCAGCCCTGCTCTCAGCCCAGGCCCAGCCCAGCCCCCAGCCCAGCCCCACCCACGGCCCCAGCCTTGGCTCCAGCCCAGCCATAGCCCAGCCCCGGCCCCAGCCCCGGCTCCAGCCCTACCCCAGCCCTGCCCCAGCCCAAGGCCCAGCCTCCAGCCTAGTCCTGCTTCAGCGCCGGCCCCAACCCAGCCCCAGCCCCGGCCCCAACCTCAGTCCCAGCCCTGCCCCAGCCTCGGGCCCAGCCCCAGCCCCAGCCCCAGCCCCAGCCCTGTCCCAGCCCCAGCCACAGCCCCGGCCCCAGCCCTGCCCCAGCCCCAGACCTAGACCAGCCCTGCACTCAACCCAGCCCCAGCCCAGCCCTACCCTCAGCCACAGCCCAGCCCCAGCCCCGCCCCGGCCCAGCCCAGCCCCAGCCCCCGTCGCAGCCCCAGACCCAGCCCCAGTTGCAGCCCCGGCCCCAGCCCAGACCCTAGCCCAGCCTCAGCCCTGGAACCAGTCCCCGCCCCAGCCCAGCCCTGCTCCCAGCCCCGGCCCCAGCCCCGGCTCCAGCCCTACTCCAGCCCTGCCCCAGCCCAAGGCCCAGCCTCCAGCCTAGTCCTGCTTCAGCGCCGGCCCCAACCCAGCCCCAGCCCCGGCCCCAACCTCAGTCCCAGCCGTGCCTGAGCCTCGGGCCCAGCCCTATCCCAGGCCCAGCCCATAATCCAGCCCAGCCCTGCCCCCGACCAAGACCTAGACCAGCCCTGCCCTGGACCCAGCCCCAGCCCCAGCCCAGCCCTGCCCTCAGCCACAGCCCAGCCCCAGCCCCGCCCCGGCCCAGCCCAGCCCCAGCCCAGCCCAGCCCCTGCCCTGGACCCAGCCCCCGTCGCAGCCCCGGCCCCAGCCCAGACCCTAGCCCAGCCTCAGCCTTGGCTCCAGTCCCCGCCCCGGCCCAGTCCTGCTCCCAGCCCCGGCCCCAGCCCCGGCTCCAGTCCCCGCCCCAGCCCAGCAAAGAACCCAGCCCAGCACCAGCCCCGGCCCCAGCCCAGACCCTAGCCCAGCCTCAGCCTTGGCTCCAGTCCCCGCCCCGGCCCAGTCCTGCTCCCAGCCCCGGCCCCAGCCCCGGCTCCAGTCCCCGCCCCAGCCCAGCAAAGAACCCAGCCCAGCACCAGCCCCGGCCCCAGCCCAGACCCTAGCCCAGCCTCAGCCCCGGCTCCAGTCCCCGCCCCAGCCCAGCCCTGCTCCCAGCCCCGGCCCCAGCACCAGCCTCAGCCCCAACCCCACCCTCGGCCCCAGCCCAGCCCCAGCCCCAGCCCAGCCCCAGCCACAGCCCTGCCCCAGCCCCAGCCCCAGCCCAGCCCTGCCCTCAGCCCAGGCCCAGCCCTAGCCCAGCCCTGCCCTCAGCCCCAGCCCCAGACCCAGCCCTGCCCCAGCCCCAGGCCCGGCCCCAGCCCAGCCCCAGACCTGTCCAAGACTTGGTTCCAGCCCCAGCCTCAGCCCTTCCCCCAGCCCAGCCCCAGCCCAAGGCCCAGCCTCCAGCCTAGTCCTGCCCCAGCCCCAGCACCAGCCCAGCCCCAGCCCTGGACCCAGGCCCAGCCCAGCCCCAGCCCTGGTCCCAGCCCCAACCCCAGCCCAGCCTCAGCCCCAGCCCTGACCCAGCCCAGCCCCAGCCCTGCACCCTGCCCCAGCCCCAGCCCGAACCCTGGCCCCAGCCCCGGCCCCAGCCCAGCCCCAGCCCCATCCCTGCCCCCAGCCCCAGCCCTAGCCCAGCCCTGCCCTCAGCCCAGCCCCAGGCCTGGACCCAGCCCCAACCCTGCCCCGGCCCCAGCCCAGCCCCAGCCCTATACCTGCCCCCAACCCAGCCCTGCCCCAGCCCCACACCTGCCCCAGCCCCAGCCCTAGCCTTGCCCTGCCCTCAGTCCAGCCCCAGGCCTGGACCCAGCCCCAGCCCTGCCCAGAACACAGCCCCAGCCCCCACCCCATCCCTGCCCCCACTCCCAGCCGCAGCCCCAGCCCTGCCCCAGCCCCAGCCCTGGCCCCAGCCCGGCCCCAGCCCAAGGCCCAGCCTCCAGCCTAGTACTGCCCCAGGCACAGCCCCTGCCCTGCCCCAGCCCTGGCTCCTGCCCAGCCCCGGCCCCACCCCAGCCGCAGCCCTGCCCAAGACTTGGTTCCAGCCCCAGCCCCAGCCCCAGCCACACCCTCGGCACGAGCCCAGCCCCAGCCCTGTCCCCGGCCCCAGCCCAGCCCCAGCCCAGCCCTGTTCCAGTCCCCGCCCTGCCCCAGCCCCAGCCCTGCACCGAACCCAGCCCCAGCCCTACTCCAGCCCTGCCCAAGCCTCGGGCCCAGCCCTTCCCCAGGCCCAGCTGAGAACCCAGCCCAGCCCCACCCTCGGCCCCAGCCCAGCCCCAGCCCCAGCCCTGCCCCAGCCCAGCCCTAGCACCAGCCCCAGCCCAGCCCCAGCCCCACCCTGGACCCAGCACCAGCCCCAGCCCAGCCCCTGCCCTGGACCCAGCCACAGCCCCAGCCCAGACCGAGACCCAGCCCTGCCCCAGCCCAGCCCCACCCACCGCCCAACCCCAGCCCTGCCCCCAGCCCAGCCCCATCCCCACCCTGGACCCAGCCCCAGCCCCAGCCCTAGCCCAGCCCTGCCCGCAGCCCAGGCCCAGCCCAGCCCCCAGCCCAGCCCCACCCACGGCCCCAGCCCCAGCCCCAGCCCAGCCCCAGCCCAGCCCCTGCCCTGGACCCAGCCCCAGCCCAGCCCCAGCCCCACCCCTGCCCCAGCCCAGCCCCGGCCCCTGCCCAGACCCTCTCCCATCCCTGCCCCCAGACCTGCCCCAGCCCCAGCCCCAGCCCCAGCCCTGTTCCATCCCCAGCCCCAGCCCAGCGCCCAGCCCAGCCCCACCCACGGCCCCAGCCTTGGCTCCAGCCCAGCCATAGCCCAGCCCCGGCCCCAGCCCAAGGCCCAGCCTCCAGCCTAGTCCTGCTTCAGCGCCGGCCCCAACCCAGCCCCAGCCCCGGCCCCAACCTCAGTCCCAGCCCTGCCCCAGCCTCGGGCCCAGCCCTGTCCCAGGCCCGGCCCAGAACCCAGCCCAGCCTCAGCCTCGGCCCCAGCCCTGCCCCCGCCCAAGACCTAGACCAGCCCTGCCCTCAACCCAGCCCCAGCCACAGCCCAGCCCTGCCCTCAGCCACAGCCCAGCCCCAGCCCCGCCCCGGCCCAGGCCAGCCACAGCCCAGCCCCTGCCCTGGACCCAGCCCCAGTCGCAGCCCTGGCCCCAGCCCAGACCCTAGCCCAGCCTCAGCCCCGGCTCCAGTCCCCGACCCAGCCCAGCCCAGAACCCAGCCCCGGCCCCAGCACCAGCCCCAGCCACAGCCCAGACCCTAGCCCAGCCTCAGACCCGGCTCCAGTCCCCGCCCCAGCCCAGCCCAGAACCCAGCCCCAGCCCCAGCACCAGCCCCAGCCTCACCCTCGGCCCCAGCCCAGCCCCAGCCCCAGCCCAGCTCCAGCCACAGCCCAGCCCGAGCCCCAGCCCTGCCCTTGACTTGGTTCCAGCCCCGACCCCAGCACTGCCCCCAGCCGAGCCCCGGCCCCAGCGCACAGGCCTGCCCCCAACCTGGCCCCAGCACAAGGCCCAGCCTCCAGCCTAGTTCTGCCCCATCCCCGTCCCCAGCCCAGCCCCAGCCCCACCCTCAGCCCCCGCCCAGCCCCAGCCCTAGCCCTGGACCCAGCCTCAGCCCTGCCCCAGCCCTGGACTAAGCCACACCCGCAGCCCCAGCCCCAGCCCAGCCCTAGCCCAGCCCTGCCCCAGCCCCAGCCACAGCCCAGCCCCAGCCCCAGCCCTGCCCCAGCCCCAACCCAGCCCCTGCCCAGCCCCACTCCCATCCCTACCCCCAGCCCTGCCCCAGCCCCAGCCCCAGCCCCAGCCCCAACCCTGGCCCCAGCTTGTCCCACCCCCAGTCCTACCCCAGCCCCGGCCCCAGCCCCAGCCCTGCCCCCAGCCCAGCCCCAGCCCAAGGCCCAGCCGCCAGCCTAGTCCTGCTTCAGCGCCGGCCCCAACCCAGCCCCAGCCCCGGCCCCAAACTCAGTCCCAGCCCTGCCCCAGCCTCGGGCCCAGCCCCAGTCTCAGCCCCAGCCCTGTCCCTGCCCCAGCCCCAGACCTAGACCAGCCCTGCCCTCAACCCAGCCCCAGCCCCAGCCCAGTCCTGCCCTCAGCCACAGCCCAGCCCCAGCCCTGCCCCGGCCCAGCCCAGCCACAGCCCAGCCCCTGCCCTGGACCCAACCCCAGTCGCAGCCCCGACCCCAGCCCAGACCCTAGTCCAGCCTCAGCCTCGGCTCCAGTCCCCGCCCCAGCTCAGCCCTGCTCCCAGCCCTGGCCCCAGCCCCGGCTCCAGTCCCCACCCCAGCCCAGCCCAGAACCCAGCCCTGCACCAGCCCCGGCCCCAGCCCAGACCCTAGCCCAGCCTCAGCCCTGGCTCCAGTCCCCGCCACAGCCCAGCCCAGCTCCAGCCACAGCCCTGCCCCAGCCCCAGCCCTAGCCCAGCCCTTCCCTCAGCCCAGCCCCAGCCCCAGCCCAGCCCTGCCCTCAGCCCAGGCCCAGCCCTAGCCCAGCCCTGCCCTCAGCCCCAGCCCCAGCCCCAGCCCTGCCCCAGTCCCTGCCCCAGCCCAGTCCTGGTCCCAGATCAGCCTCTGCCCTAACCCAGCCCCAGCCCCAGCCCTGCCCTTGACTTGGTTCCAGCCCCGACCCCAGCCCTGCCCCCAGCCGAGCCCCGGCCCCAGCGCTCAGGCCTGCCCCCAACCTGGCCTGTCGTGGGATGGAAGGGGTAAGGCTGAGAAGCCTCTTCCCTTCCCCCTTGTAAAGTAAAAGGGAAAAAAAAATTGAAGGGAAATGAAAAAAAAACTCGCAAGCTGAATTAGCAAAGCAGTGGAGCTATATTTACAAAGCAATGTAGGGTTTGCGGGGAAATATTTACAAATTTACAATATCTACAATATATACAAAGATATACAACAGAGTAACACAGAAATGAGAGTGCCCCCCTCGGCAGAGGGGGTCCCCCACCTCCGCTCTCCCCTCTCTTCCCCCCCTTTCCCCAGAATGGGATAGAAAGAGAAAGAAAAGAAAGGAAAAAAAAGTTAGAAGCAGTTCGTGTTAATTGGAAAGGAATTAATACAGGCCTTATCAGTTTTTTCTCAAGGCCGGAGCCTTGGCAGAAAGCCCAGCACAGGGACAGAGAGCAGCCGCACCGTAGAAAGGCGGAAGCAAGACTGAAGATAAGGTGCTGGAGAAACTCAGTATAGTCCCAGCTCAGAAAGGTGCTTCCTCCCACTCGTCCAATGAAATTAGTTTAGACTATTCCTTCCGTTTACCAACTTCCGTCCACCATATTCCCTTTCTTAAGGGGGCAACGTCAACCGGCCACAGTCCACCCCTTCTAAACAATTTCATTGGCTGTTCATACTGTCCATCCAATCCAAAACGATATTTACAGTTCGTAAGTAAAGTTCATAGTCCATTCCGGCTATGCTCAGATGTAGATGATTCAAAAGTCCAAGAAAATCAGAAAATGAGAAAAATGGAAAACAGTTCATTTCTTCACCGACGAAGCGAAGAAAAGGGAAACAGGGAAATCTCAGGGTCTCTTAGTTGACTCAGGGCTCTCAGGGATCTCAGGGTTCGTGCACCGTAGATTCCTCGTTGATTCTCCTCTGGACGCGATGTAGCTGTACAGGAGTTCAAAGTTAACCTCTTTCAGCTAAAGTTAAATTTCTTTGTGGAATACATTGAATTTCACCATTCTCTTGCATTACCCAATAAGTGTGACCCGGACCTTCAGCTGAAACCACCCCTCGGACAGGTTTAGCCTCTCCTGAGGGTGAAAATACCCAAACAGTTTTACCTAACAGATTCTTTTCTCTAATAACAGGAACTCTATCACCTTCTACTTTCCGTAGCAAATCTGAATGTGCAGGTCCAGCTCGGTTCACTGAACCTCTACTATTTACCAGCCAGGTTGCTTGTGCTAAATGTTTTTCCCAGTTTTTCAAAGATCCACCCCCCATGGCTTTGAGAGTGGTCTTCAACAAACCGTTGTAGCGTTCAATCTTCCCTGAAGCTGGTGCATAGTAGGGAATGTGGAATATCCACTCAATACCGTGCTCTTTTGCCCAGTTCTTTACAAGGTTGTTCTTGAAATGAGTTCCGTTGTCTGACTCAATCCTCTCTGGAGTTCCGTGTCTCCACAGGATCTGTCTCTCCAGACCGAGAATGGTGTTGCGTGCAGTTGCATGTGGAACTGGATAAGTTTCCAACCATCCAGTGTTTGCCTCTACCATAGTAAGCACGTATTGCTTACCAGAACGAGAACGTGGTAGAGTGATGTAGTCAATCTGCCAAGCTTCACCATACTTGTACTTGGACCATCTGTCACCATACCACAAGGGCTTAAGTCGTTTTGCCTGCTTAATAGCAGCACAAATGTCACAGTCATGGATGACTTGTGTGATAGCATCCATGGAAATGTCTATGGATCTGTCACGAGCCCATTGGTATGTTGCATCTCTGCCTTGATGTCCTGATGAATCGTGAGCCCACCGAGCTAAGAATATCTCACCTCGGTGTTTCCAATCGAGATCAAGATTAGAGTCCATGTCTACTTGAGAAACTCTTGCAGCTAGATCTGCCCGATGGTTGTGTTGCTGTTCCTCAGTAGCTTTGCTCTTAGGAATGTGAGCATCGATGTGTCTCACTTTCACTGGAATTCTCTCGATTCGATCAGCAATGTCCTGCCACAGGTCAGCTGCCCAAATGGGTTTTCCTTTCCTCTGCCAACCACTCTTCTTCCAGTTCTTTAGCCAACCCCATAGAGCATTGGCTACCATCCATGATTCGGTGTAGAGATAAAGCTTTGGCCATCTCTCACGTTCAGCCCACGTCGAGAGCTAGCTGGACAGCTTTTACCTCTGCGAACTGACTGGATTCTCCTTCTCCATCTTTCGCCTCTGCAACTCGGCGTGTTGGACTCCGCACTGCAGACTTCCACCTTCGCTTGTTTCCAACAAGACGACAGGAACCATCTGTGAACAAAGCATATTTCTTTTCATCATCAGAAAGGTCATTGTAAGGAGGAGCTTCCTCAGCACGAGTCACTTTCTCCTCTGGAGGTTTAGTACAGTTGATGCCTTCAGGCCAACTTGAGATCACCTCCACTAGACCAGGTCTTTCAAGATTTCCCATTCGAGCTCTCTGTGTTATCAGAGCCATCCACTTAGACCATGTTGAGTCTGTGGCATGATGTGGTGTGGAGCCTTTGCCTTTGAACATCCAATTCAAAACTGGTAATCTGGGAGCTAAGAGAAGTTGTGATTCAGTTCCAATCACTTCAGAAGATGCTTTTACTCCTTCATAGGCAGCTAAAATTTCTTTCTCTGTTGGAGTATAATTAGCCTCTGAACCTCTGTAACCTCGACTCCAGAAACCAAGAGGTCGTCCACGTGTCTCATCTGGAGCTTTCTGCCACAAGCGCCAGGTTGGACCATTGTCACTTGCAGCCGTGTACAAAATGTTCTTAATGTCTGGACCATCTCGGACAGGTCCCAGACCCATTGCTTGAACTACCTCTTGCTTTATCTGGTCAAAGGCTGCTTGTTGTTCAGGTCCCCAGTGGAAATTGTTTCTCTTTCGAGTCACATCATACAGAGGTTTCACAATCTGACTGTATCCAGGAATGTGCAGTCTCCAAAATCCCACTATCCCCAAGAAACGTAGGGTCTCTTGCTTGTTTGTGGGACTTGCCATGGTAGAGACTCTATTTACCACATCCACTGGAATGTGTCGGCGTCCATCCTGCCACCGCACTCCCAGAAACTGAATCTCTGTGGTAGGTCCTTTCACCTTGTCTCGCTTGATGGCAAAACCTGCATCCAGAAGAATGTCAATGATTTTGTTCCCTTTCTTGAAGACTTCCTCAGCAGTTTTACCCCAGACGATGATATCATCGATGAACTGGATGTGTTCTGGAGCACCGCCTTTCTCCAGAGCATCGTGGATCACTGCATGACAGATGCTTGAGCTGTGGATCCAGCCCATTGGCAGTCTGTTGAAAGTGTACTGGATTCCTCTCCAGGTGAAAGCAAACTGAGGCCTGCATTCCTCTGCTATGGGAATAGAGAAAAATGCATTAGCAATGTCTATGGTAGCATACCATTTGGCCTCTTTGGATTCCAGCTCATACTGTAGCTCCATCATGTCTGGTACTGCTGCACTCATAGGTGGTGTCACTTCATTTAGGGCTCGGTAGTCTACTGTCAGACGCCAGTCTCCATTCTGCTTCCGCACAGGCCACACTGGAGTGTTGAAAGGTGAATGAGTTTTGCTGACGACTTTCTGACTCTCCAACTGACGAATCAGATTCTGAATGGGCAACAAAGAGTCACGGTTGGTTCTGTATTGTCTGTGATGCACAGTCTGAGAAGCAACCGGCAATTTAATGTCCTGTATCTTATGCTGTCCCACAACTGCAGATTCATCAGAAAGCTCAGGTCTAGCAGACAGCTTCAATTTTTGTCCATCAATTTCTATAGAAGCTACTCCAAAAGCCCATTTGTAACCTCTAGGGTCTTTGAAACACCCTTCTCTTAGAAAATCAATTCCCAAAATACAAGGTGCATCAGGTCCGGTCACAACTGTATGCTTCCTCCATTGTTTACCAGTTAAACTTATATTAACCTCTACCTTACTTAACTCTTGAGATCCACCAGTGACTCCCAGAATAGTTATAGACTCTGATCCCTGATAATTTGATGGTATTATGGTGCACTGAGCTCCTGTGCCAACCAAGGCCCTGTACTTCCGAAATTGTGAAGTGCCAGGCCACTGGATGTACACATCCCAATAGATTCTATTATCTCTGTAATCCCTCTCCTCCCCCTGGCGGGAGGCAGGGCACCCCTAGTTATGGGGAACATGCGCACATGTGCATTGCACATAGTTTGCAGGGTTATAACTTTGCATGTTATAACTGGAGCCACTGTTGGAGCCATAAGAGTCGTTCTGGGGAACTGTGGAAGTAACAGCTACCCTTCTGGTATTGCTACCTCGGGTTCTGCCACTTTGCAATTCCCTCAGTCTCCTGAAAAGATTAGAAGTTGGTTGGCCATCCCAGCGGTTCATGTTCTCACCAAACTGATCATGCAGAGTTATCCAAATAGTTCTACATGATTGCCTTGGTGGTCTGTTTTGGAATGACCTATTTTGGAATGTTCTGTTTTGGAATGACCTCCTTGGAGGACGTGTATTCCTCACAGATGAAACTTGTACCCACCTGGAGGGAGAACTGAAATTATCCCTTTGTGCCAATTGGGATATGGAATTTCTAAATTAATCTTTTAACTCTCTTATGCAATTCTGAATATCACCAGACATCGTTTTAATGGCCGAAACTAAAGAACCACGTGTCATGCTATCCTCCAATTGTCTCATTTGATCACTGAATTGGCCAACCGTGGGAGAAGCTCCACCATAACTTCTTGACACAATTCTGCTTGCCAGAATGTTTGCATAATTAGAAGGAGCAAGTTTGATGATCTTTTTAGCAAGACCAATACCCACAGGAATGTCATCAGGATTCAGAGTTTCATGTTCGCCATAGAGTAGCTCTCTAACAGCAAATTCTCTCAAGCGCTTAATTCCCTCATCTATGGTAGTCCAGGGTTTAGGATTCCATGGAAGGTCATCTCGGGAAGGGTATCTCAGGGCAACCGCCATTAAAAGGCGTATCCACAGATTAACCTTACCGAGAGCTTCGCCTAGATGTCTATCTATTCCATTGTCCCTTGAGAGAGTTCCTAACTGAGCTGCTGACTTGTCTCCAACTGTTAGAGCTGAAGCACCTGTATCATAACACCTACTAAGCCAAGCTAGAACTGGCTCCTTATCTGCCCTGGTGAAATCTCTACAGACATTTTGCAATTCCTCCCGTGGAGAAGAACACTCCAAAATATCATCTTCATCTTCATATCCCTGAATTCTTTGCCCATAAAATCCTGCTGTCATTCTCCTAAGGATCTCTTTAAGCTGAGAACCACCTTTGCCAGCTGCCTTCCTAACTTCATCTCTATCCTGCTTTGATCTCACTAGGTTAGCTAGATCTTTAAAACAAACCTTCTCTTCCTCCTCAGCAGGATCTTTTGGAGTAGAGGGCCCCTCACCAGGATCAGTCTCCACCTCTTCTTCTCCATCTTGGGCCTTTCCACTTCTAGTCTTTAAAGGAGCCACCTTAACTGGAGCTGTGTTTGAATTTACAGCCACCTTAATAGAAGCTGACAAGTCCTGAGATAAATCAGCTGCTGGGGCAGTGACTTCCGGTCCCACCGAGGGAGTGGGCGGAAGTGACGTTGCTCCGTTAATGGCCAACGGAGAAGAAGAAGGAGGAGAAGGAGTGGGAGAAGGAGTAGGTGTCATGTTGATACCAGCCGATGCCCTTGGCTGCTTGCTAGAATCAGCAAAGTCATTTAGAGCTGCTTTACCAATTAACTTTTTAGCCTTCTTTTTAACTGACACAGGTTCTCCACAGTCCTTGTCACTAGATGACTCTGGGACTGATTGAGAACCACGACGTTTTCTTTTTGATCTAGTTTTAATAACAAAACAAGCTCTGGACACCTTTCTCTCTCGCCGCAGAGAAATCAGGAGATACACAATAATTATCACCAGCAGCAGAATTATAAACATGAGATAAATCACCTTTGGATCCCAGGCATCACCTAAAGTTACTCTTTCCTCCGGTGGAATCTTAAAACCCTTTATCTCAATTGGGAGAGTGGTGGAGGTAACATTCCTGTATCTCACTGGCCATAATAAATTCATACATTTTCCATACCATAGTTTAACTCTATACATAACCCACATATAAATTGTCCGCACCAAATATTTACCCAGGTAATCCAAAATCAAACCCAAACAATATCTGTAAACCAGAGCCCCAAAAATTGAAAAGAATAATCGCTCCACTGTTGGGGTTTGTTTTGAGCAAGAGGGGACTTGGGTCCCAGGAACACCTGTGCAATTCAGGCCTTGAAGAATTCTCTGTTGATAATATAGTGGTGGAGTAGGAGCTGTGAGAAAGTGCTGATTGCTTGGTATGCTGAAGTCCAGCTGCCCCTGAGAAGGGAGGCAAGCAAGATAAGGAGGAGGCGAGATCTGGGGAAGAGAGTAATTAGACCGAAGAGAAGAATTCCACAGAGTTGTGAAAACAATGATGTAACCTTTTAGAGAGAAACCAATAATATGTTGCCAAGTGGGCATAATTATAGTAAACTGTATATAAGATGTGTCTGATGCTCAATAAAGTTGGATTCCGCTGATCACATTGATCGTATAGCGGCCCCTTCTTGCAACAATTGGTGGAGAATGCGGGCAGCGGCGCCTTGAACAGGGACCCCACAGAGTGGGTCCTGAACCCAAAAAGGAGGGTTCTGCAAATCTCCGAAATGAGTCACGGCAAAGAAGGGAGCCGTGCCGTTCTGACGAGGACTACCAGGGTTCGAGAGCGCAGAAAGCAAGAAGTATTCCGGTCCAGGATAGCAGTACTGGTGCTGTGTTTACCGACCCACAGAGAGGCGGAGGAAGCAGCAGAAGACCGAAGACGCCGTAAGCCGATACTGCTCTGAGTAGACTGTGTGCACAGGTATTACCGCATAATTGATAGTAATGGATAGGCAGGCGGCGTATGATTTATTTAAGTGCTTTTTAGAAAAGTGTAAGGCGGGGATATCGTCTAAAGTAATGCATGGACTTTCGGCCCATGGATCCGCTTTAGGGCATTTCCCTAGCGGAGATAGTTATTTTGATGAAGCTTGTTGGAGAGAACACAGGAACAAGTTGTGGGACTTGGTTATAGATGGTGATAAAACTGCTATAAAGCTGCAAAAGTCGTGGTGGGAATGCATGAACTGTGTTAAAATCTATGAACTGGAACAGCGAATGGCTGCTGCAGTTTCAGCGAATTTGTCAGAACGGGATGCAGCGCCAGTTGTATCTGAATTGTGACCGAAGGAGGTGTTTGAAAAATATCGCCCGGGGCCGCCTCCGGCACAGAGCACAATACCACTACCATGCCCTGCAAGACTGAATTTCCACCTCCACCCCCACCGATGGAATTCAGTGAGGCGCCTAATGACCTAGCCCCAGGTGCAGCCTGCCTGGCTAAGGGAGTGGGGGCTTCGGCTGAACTGAACGACAGCGTAGAATCACAAACTGAGACAGTAAATCAGAGGGAGACACCGTTATCTATTTCTCCGGCTCAGTTAGAAAAGTTGGTGGAGCACATGTGTCAAAAACTGATTTTAGAAAGTTCCCAGGAAAAGAAATGCTCTTAGAAAATAAAACGGAGAAGAAACCTAGCTCGGGAGCGGTTGTGCAAATTAACTGGAAAGTGATTGCTCAGGAGGCTATGAAAAATGGATGTTACGATGTGGCTGCTGAGTTGTCTAAGGTACTGTGTTTTCCTGTAACGTATGATATTGATCATAATCAAGGACACTATCAGGTTTCAGACTGGACAGAGGACATTAAGACACTGATGAGAATGATTTTGACTCCTTCTCAAATGATCATGTTTGATGAGTTTTGGGGTCAGTTTTGTCAGCTCTCAGAGAATACACAACAGCAGCAGGGGGATCCCCTGGCTGGAGTCACAGCACAACAATTAATGGGAACAGGACAATGGTTTGGTGTTGAACGACAAGTTCGAAGTGGTCCTGCGGTCTTTCAGGAATCAATGGAATGTGCCCAAAAGGCATTAAAAAGAGTACAAGCAGACCCTAAAAGGCCGCACTATATGTCTTTAAGACAAAAGCCAGAAGAGTTGTTTGCAGAATTTGTAGATCGTGTATGTGAGGCAATGAGTAATTCGGATGTTCCTGACTATTTAAAGGGTTATATGTTAAAAAATGTAGCTTTTGAAGGAGCTAATACAAAAACAAAATCAGTATTGGTAAATTTACCACAGGGGACTACAATTGAGGAGATGCTGGAAAGAGCAGCTAACATACCTTCTGGTCCACAGGCTTTTCTCATAGATACTATGCACAAATTGGCGGAACAATCACTGAAATTGGAAGAGGCTGCGGAGTCACAAACCCAAATATTGGCAGCCTTAGCTCCTTTAAAGGCTAATACGAGGGGGCAACAAGGGGATGTTTTTCAAAGGAAGATACGATGTTATAAGTGTGGTAAAGAAGGGCATATCCGATCACAATGTAGAGTGAAATTTGTATGGTGTGATAATTGTAAAAGTAATTCTCATCCCACCAATGCATGTCAAAGTTCGGGAAACAACCAGAGCAGCGCGAAGAGCCGCCGCGCCGGGACACAAGTGGCAGCTCCAGTCTATTACCAGCAGGACGCAGAAATGAAAACAACACCTCAGCCTTACAACCGGCAACCAGAGGGAGCATCGGCTTGGACATGGCAACAGCAGTAGATGCTACCTTAATAGATAATCAGCCCATTAAAGTGGAAACAAATGTAAAGGGACCTATATACATCAATGGTCAGCCTGTAGGAGCATTGTTAATGGGTCGATCATCTATGGGTGTTAAAGGGGTAATGGTATTGCCAGGGGTAATTGATGCGGATTACAGTGGTGTTATTTGTGTTGTGATGTGGAAATGGCATGCGATCTGCCTGTACGAGGTGACAAAGGCTTTGGATCCACAGGGGGACTGGCTCTCTTAACTATACCAATGGGAAGACGACCAGTCGCTGGTGTTGAATTTTGGTATGGGGTCTCAGCACGTGAAATTAATTTGCCTGCTAGATACTGGTGCTGACATCACAATCATGAGTAATGCACACTGGCCGAGACACTGGCCTTTAGAGCCAGCAATAGGAGAAGTAGAAGGTGTTGGAGGAGCTCAAGCAGTAATGCAGAGTAGTCACAAAATTGTAGTGAAGATTGAAGGAAAACAGGCCTTAATTACAGTTACAGTTATGCCATTGCCTAATGGAATCAATGCTTTGGTGGGCCGGGATGTGATGCAGCAATTGGGTGTGGTCTTAACCTCAGCACCACCACCCCCACCCCCCCCCCTGCCAGCGGTTTCTGGTACGGCTACTGTCGACCATGGCTCTGTTCTGATTTAAAGCAACAGTACTCATTTTGTCATTTCTGATTGTAATGTCTTTCAGAGATTTGTTATTTAGAGTTTTGTTAAGTTTTTCTAATAAGCATAATGAATAAGTAAGCATTTGGTATTTATAAGTCCTTGGTACATAGTAATTGCAGTAAGGTGTAAGTACTTTGTAATGAGTTCACATTGTATGATTTTCTTTTGGTTCGAACCTTTTTTAATTGTATGCCTATAGGCATTTCAAAGGAGCTCCATGTAATATAGTTAAGGAATGTATAAGTAGGTTTTAATTTTGGAAAGTGTTTTTTAGTTAATGTAACAATTTTATTTCTTTTTAGACACTGATTTGATGGATTAATTTTAACATAGTTTTTTAAGGTTTTAAGGATTTTTGGTATTAGCATAAGTTAAGGTTTGTAGTAAATAGGTATTAATTTTAACAACTATTCCTTCACTAACGTGCAGAAGAATCAAGACTAAGAGGAAACAGCATTTCCCATGAAGTCGAACATCGATCACAATAACTGTTCTGATAATCTGGGGTCAAAACCATCAATCAGAAGAATGTAACACAGCATCATGTGAATTAGGACTGAATATTATGGTTGGCTGATTGTTGTGTGATTAGAGAAAATGTTCATAGGGACTTATATGTTATCTCACCAGTTCGCTATAATTTTACACACCTAGAGGGAAAATCAAAATTCATAACACAACATACATTTTCATTTTCGGTTGAAAACATCAACAAACAAACAAACAAACAAGAAAAAAAAAAAAAGTGGGGGGGGGGAAGAGAGAATACCCCATAGCAAAAATAAAAAGGTTTTTTAATGGTACCAATAAGAGATCAGTATTACCAGGATGAGCAAAAACACATTATTATGGGTAATTTTATATTGGGCAAAGCAATGAAGCTCTTTTGCTCTTGCTGCTTGCCTGCAAGTTTTCTGTCTGTGAAGCTAGAGCCTGGCCAGATCTACCTTTACAGATTAAAGAAATCTTGCTACCATTAAACAATTCATGATTTTTGACCATCCTAGAGAAAATAAAAATGTAACATATCCCTAAAGTAGATTGTGAAACAGCGTTAAGGATTGCATTTATGTTTTAATCTTTGTAATGTGTTCAGGCGTAATCAAGTCTTCTCTGTCAATAAGAAGAGTGAAATGTAAAGATTGGAACTATTAAGGTCTAAATTCCTTTTTTACAATGTCTGTTATCTTTGACCATGTATTATGCCAGCTCTGTTAGAGCATTCTATCTAGATTCTACTTAAGCTTTGTGCCTTGTATAGGTAACATGGCCCAACATAACAGGCAATAATGAATTTTGATTGAGCCTTCAGACTGTGGGTGAACCTTTTCAGACGTGTCTGATAGGGATACCCAGACTTGATGTAAATATGTTTGTTAATTATAGTAGTAAGCTTTAAGGTTTTTAGGTATTATTGTACTAATTTTGATTATTGTTAAACTTGTTTATAATTGTATTATGCAAAGTGTTCAAAGGACAACCTCCAAGGCCTTACTTGCACAAAAGAAAAATGGGGGAATTTGTTGGGGTTTGTTTTGAGCAAGAGGGGACTTGGGTCCCAGGAACACCTGTGCAATTCAGGCCTTGAAGAATTCTCTGTTGATAATATAGTGGTGGAGTAGGAGCTGTGAGAAAGTGCTGATTGCTTGGTATGCTGAAGTCCAGCTGCCCCTGAGAAGGGAGGCAAGCAAGATAAGGAGGAGGCGAGATCTGGGGAAGAGAGTAATTAGACCGAAGAGAAGAATTCCACAGAGTTGTGAAAACAATGATGTAACCTTTTAGAGAGAAACCAATAATATGTTGCCAAGTGGGCATAATTATAGTAAACTGTATATAAGATGTGTCTGATGCTCAATAAAGTTGGATTCCGCTGATCACATTGATCGTATAGCGGCCCCTTCTTGCAACACTCCACAAACCACAATACCTTCATGTTTGCTAATTCAGCTGGAAAACACTTAATCAATCAAGTAATAAATTAAACTAATTATCTGCCGCACGTTGGGTACGCCAATAAAAAAAATGTGGTGGGTGGAAGGGTAAGGCCAAGAAGCCTCCTCCCTTCCCCCTTGTAAAGTAAAGGGAAAGAAAAATTGAAGGGAAAGGAAAAAACAACTCACAAGCTGAATTAGCAAAGCAGTGGAGCTATATTTACAAAGCAATGTAGGGTATGCAGGGGAATATTTACAAATTTACAATATCTACAATATATACAAAGATATACAACAGAGTAACACAGAAATGAGAGTGACCCCCCTCGGACAGAGAGGGGTTCCCCACCTCCGCTCTCCCCCTCTTCCCCCCCTTTCCCCAGAATGGGATAGAAAGAGAAAGAAAAGAGAGGAAAAAAGGTTAGAAGCAGTTCGTGTTAATTGGAAGGGAGGTAATACCGGCCCTTATCTGGTTTTCAAGGCAGAGGCCTTGGCAGAAAGCCCAGCACAAAACAGAGCTGTTGCACGAAGAAGAGGCGGAAGCAAGACTGAAAATAAAGTGCTGGAAAAACCCAGTATACCCTCCTGCTGTCCCAGTTCAGAAGGTGCTTCCTCCCACTCTTCCAATGAAATTAGTTTAGACTATTCCTTCCGTTTACCAAATTCTGTCCACCATATTCCCTTTCTTAAGGGGGCAACGTCAACCGGCCACACCCAGCCACGGCCCAAACTCAGCACTGGACCCAGCCCCAGTCGCAGCCCCGGCCCCAGCCCCAGCCCTAGCCCAGCCCCAGTCCTGCCCAGCCCCAGCCCCAGCCCCAGCCCTGCCCAAGACTTGGTTCCAGCCCCAGCCCCAGCCCTGCTCCAGCCCCGCCCTCGGCCCCACTCCAGCCCCAGCCCCAGCCCAAGCCCTGCCCTGGACCCAGCCCCAGCCCCACCCCAGCCTCATTCCCTGACCAGCCCCAGCCCCGCCCCAGCCCAAACCCCAGCCCCAGCCCCAGCCCCACCCTCGCCACCAGCCCAGCCCCAGCCCCAACCTTGGCCCCAGCCCAGCCCCAGTTCAAGCCCTGCCCCAGCCCTGCCCCTGCCCCGGCCCCAGCCCCGGCCCCAGACTCGGCCCCAGCCCAGCCCCAGGCCTAGCCCTGTCCCAGTCCCCGCCCCAGACCCAGCCCCAGCCCCAGCCCTGTGCCAGCCCTACCCCAGCCCAACCCCGGTCCCAACCCAGCCCAAGCCCCAGCCCTGCCCTGGACCCTGCCCAAGCCCCACCCCAGCCTCATCCCCAGCCCTGGCCCGGCCCTGCCCCAGCCCAAGCCCCAGCCCCAGCCCCAGCCCTATACCCATTCCTGCCCCCAGCCCAGCCCCAGCCCCAGCCCCAGCCACACCCCCGGCCCCAGCCCCGACCCCAGACCAGCCCTAGCCCAGCCCTGCCCCAGCCTCAGCCCTGCACCGAACCCAGCCCCAGCCCGGCCCCAGCCCTGCCCCAGCTCTGGCCCCAGCCCTTTCCCCAGACCTGGCCCCTGCCCCAGCCCCAGCCCTAGCCCAGCCCTGCCCTCAGCCCCAACCCCAGCCCCAGCCTCACCCTCGGCCCCAGCCCAGCCCCTGCCCCAGCCCTGCCCCGGCCCAGCCCCAGCCCCTGCCCTGCCCCAGCCCAGCCCCAGCCACAGCCCAGCCCCAGCCCTGGACCCAGCCCCAGTCGCAGCCCCGGGCCCAGCCCAGCCCTAGCCCAGCCACAGCCCCACCCTCAGCCCCAGCCCATCTCCAGCCCTAGCCCAGCCCCCAGCCCAGCCCCAGCCCAGCCCCAGCCCAGCCCCAGCCCTGCCCCAGCTTCGGCCCCAGCCCAGCCCAGCCCCAGCTCATCCGCAGCCCAGCCCCTGCCCCAGCCCTGCCCCGGCCCAGCCCCAGCCCCTGCCCTGCCCCAGCCCAGCCCCAGCCACAGCCCAGCCCCAGCCCTGGACCCAGCCCCAGTCGCAGCCCCGGGCCCAGCCCAGCCCTAGCCCAGCCACAGCCCCACCCTCAGCCCCAGCCCATCTCCAGCCCTAGCCCAGCCCCCAGCCCAGCCCCAGCCCAGCCCCAGCCCAGCCCCAGCCCTGCCCCAGCTTCGGCCCCAGCCCAGCCCAGCCCCAGCTCATCCGCAGCCCAGCCCCGGCCCCAAGCCCTGCCCAAGCCCTGCCCCAGCCCTAGTCCCCAGCCCACACCCAGCACAGCACCAGCACAGCCCCAGCCCTGGACCCAGCCCAGCCCCAGCCCAAGCCCTGGCCCCAGCCCCAGCCCTGCCCCAGCCCAGCCCCAGCCCCAGCCCTGCCCCAGCCCTGGACCCAGCCCCAGTCGCATCCCTGGCCCTAACCCAGACCCTAGCCCAGCCTCAGCCCCGGCTCCAGTCCCCGTCCCAGCCCAGGCCTGCTCCCAGCCCCAGCCCCAGACTCGGCCTCAGCCCAGCGCTAGCCCAGCCTCAGCCCCCATCCCCAGCCCCAGCCCCAGTCCTGCCCTCACCCCAGCCCTGCCCCAGCCTCGGGCCCTGCCCTGTCCCAGGCCCAGCCCAGACGCCAGCCCAGCCCTAGCCGAGCCCTGCCCCAGGCCCAGCCCTAGCCCAGCCCTGCCCTAGCCCAGCCCCAGCTCAGCCCCACCCAGCCCTGCCCCTGCCCAAGCCCTGCCACAGCCCAGCCACAGCCACAGCCCAGCCCCAGCTCAGACCCCAGCCCACCCTCAGCCCCGGCCCCAGCCCTGCCACAGCCCCAGTCCTGCCCTAGCCCCAGCCCCAGCCCCAGCCCCAGCCCAGCCATAGACTTGGTTCCAGCCCCGGCCCCAGCCCTGCCTCAACCCAGCCCCAGCCCAAGGCCCAGCCTCCAGCCTAGTCCTGCCCCAGCCCCGGCCCCAGCCCCGACTCCAGCCCTACCCCAGCCCTGCCCCAGCCTCAGGCCCAGCCCTGTCCCAGGCCCAGCCCAGAACCTAGCCCAGCCCCAGCCCCAGCCCCAGCCCTGCCTCAGCCCCAGCCCTGCCCCAGCCTCAGCTCTGGCCGCATCCTTGGCCCAGCCCCTAACCCAGACTCAGCCCCATCCCTGCCCCCAGCCCCAGCCCTGCCCCAGCCCAAGCCCCAGACTCGGCCTCAGCCCAGCGCTAGCCCAGCCCAGCCCCCATCCCCAGCCCTGCCCCAGTCCTGCCCTCACCCCAGCCCCAGCCCTGCCCCAGCCCCAGCCCCAGCCCCAGCCCTGGCCCCAGCCCAGCCCCAGCGCAAGGCCCAGCCTCCAGCCTAGTCCTGCCCTAGCCCCGGCCCCAGCCCCGGCTCCAGCTCTACCCCAGTCCCCGCCCCAGGCCAGTCCTGGTCCCAGCCCAGCTCCAGCCCAACCCCAGCCACAGCCCTGCCCCAGCCCTGGACCCAGCCCCAGCCCCAGCCCCACCCCCGGCCCCATCCCCGGCCCCAGCCCAGCCCTAGCCCAGCCCTGACCCAGCCCCAGCCCTAGCCCTAGCCCAGCCCTGCCCTCAGCCGAGTTCCAGCCCCAGCCCCAGGCCTGACCTCAGCCCTGCCCTATCCCCAGCTCTGCCCCCTGCCCAGCCCCAGCCCCAGCCCAGCCCCAGCCCTGCCCCAGCCCCAGCCGCAGCATCGGCCCCAGCCCAGCGCTAACCCGGCCCTGCCCCCAGCCTTAGCGCAGCCCAGCTCCAGCCCGGCCCCAGCCCAGACCCAGGCCTGCCCCAGCCATGGCCCTACACCAGCCCTGCCCCAGCCCCATCCCTATCCCCAGCCCAATTGTGCCCTAGCCCTGTCCCGGCCCCCAGTCCAGTACTGCCCCAGCCCCAGCTCTGCCCCAGTCCTGGACCCAGTCCCAGCCCCAGCCCTGTCCCAGTCCCTGCCCCAGCCCCAGCCCCAGCCCAGCCCCAGCCCTGCCCCAGCCCCAGCCTCAGCCCCAGTCCCAGCCCTGCCCCAGCCCCAGTCCTGCCCCATTAAAGGCCCCATCCCCAGCCCTGCCCCAGCCCTGCCCTCAGCCCAGCCCCAGCCCCAACCCGGCCCCAGTCCTGCCCCAGCCCCGGCCCCAGCCCTACCCTGGACCTAGCCCCAGCCCCAGCCCAGCCGAGCCCTGCCCCAGCCTAGCCCCAGCCCCAGCCCAGCCCCTGCCCTGAACCCAGGCCCAGCCACAGCCCGGCACCGAACCCAGCTGTTGTCGGGCAAGAGGGGACATGGGTCCCAGGAACACCTGTGCAATTCAGGCCTTGAAGAATTCTCTGTTGATGATATAGTGGCGGAGTGGGAGATGTGAGAAAGTGCTGATTGCTTGGTATGCTGAAACCCAGCTGCCCCTGAGATGGGAGGCAAGCAAGATAAGGAGGAGGCGAGATCTGGGAAAGAGAGCAATTAGGCCGGATGGAAGAATTCCACAGAGCTGTGAAAACAATGATGTAACCTTTTAGAGAGCAACCAATAGTATGTTGCCAAGTGGGCATAATTATAGCAAACTGTATATAAGATATGTCTGATGCTCAATAAAGTTGGAATCTGCTGATCAAATTGGTCGTTAAAGCGGCCCCCTTCTTGCAGTACAGCCCTGCCCCCAGCCCAGCCCCAACCCAGCCCCAGCTCAGCCACAGTCCAGACCCAGCCCTAAGCCCAGCCTAGCCCCAACCCCATCCCTGGCGCTGCTACAGTCCTACCCCAGTCCTGGACCAGACCCCAGACCCAACCCCAGCCCAGGACCCAGCCCCTGCCCCAGCCCTGCCCCAGCCCCAGCCCAGTCCCCCCGCCCAATCCTGCCCCAGCCCTGGCACCAGCCCCCAGCCCAGCCCCAGCCTAGCCGCAGCCCCACAACAGCCCCATCCCTGCCCCATGCCCCACCCCCAACCATGCCCTAACCCTGCCCCAGCCCTGGCCCCAGCCCAGCCCCAGCCTCGGCCCTAGCGCTGCCCCTGCCCTGCCCCAGCCCAGCCCCCGGCCCCACCCCGGCCACAGCCTCCAACCCCAGACCTGACCCCAGCCCAGCCCAAATCCTGCTCAAGTCCCGGACCCAGCCCAGCCCCATCCCCAGCCCCAGCCCCGGCCCTAGGCCAGCCCCAGCCCTGCCCAAGCCTTGCTTCCAGCCCCAGCCCTGCCCCATCCCTGTCCCCAGCCCCAGCCCCGGCCCCGGCCCAGCCCCGGCCCTAGCCACAGCCCAGCCCCAGCCCAGCCCCGGCTCCAGCCCCTGCCCCAGCCCTGACTTGAGCTCCGGCTCAAACCCAGCCCCAGACCTGCCCCAGGCCTCACCCCAGCCCCAGCCCAAGCCCCAGCCCTGCCACCAGCCCAACCCCAGCCCTGCCCCAGCCCCGGCCCCAGCCCAGCCCAGCCCCAGCCCCATTTCCAGCCCTGGCCCTAGCTCCAGCCCAGCCCCAGCCCAGCCCCGGCCCCGGACACAGCCCCCAGCCCAGCCCCAGCCCTGCCCCAGCCCTGCCCCAGCACTGCCCCAGCCCTAGTCCCCAGCCCACTCCCAGCACAGCACCAGCACAGCCCCAGCCCTAGACTCAGCCCAGCCCCAGCCCAGCCCCGGCCCCAGCCTCCAACCCCGGACCTGGCCCCAGCCCAGCCCAAACCCTGCCCAAGTCCCGGACCCAGCCCTTCCCCAGCCCCGGCCCTAGCCCCAGCCCAGCCCCAGCCCAGCCCCGGATCAAGCCCAACCCCAGCCCTGCCCCAGCCTCGGCCCCAAACCCGGCCCTAGCCCAGCCCCCAGCCCAGCCCCAGCCCAGCCCTAGCCCTGCCCCAGCCCCAACCCAGCCTCCAGCCCACCCTTGCCCCAGCCCCAACACAGCCCTAGCCCCAGTCCTGGCCCCAGCCGTGCCCCCAGGCCAGACCCAGCTCAGCCCCTGCCCAGCTCCGGCCCAGGCCCCAGCCCCTAGACCAGCCCTGCACTAGCCCTGCCCCAGCCCCAGACCTCAACCCTGCCCCAACCCTGCCGAAGCCCCAGCCCCAGCCCCCAGCACCGTCGCCAGCCCTGGCCCAGCCCTGCCCCCAGCCCAGCCCCAGCCCCAGCCTAGCCCCGGCCCAAGCCCTAGCCGTGCCCCAGCCCTTCCTCAGCCCCAACCCAGGCCCCACCTCCAGCCCTGCCCCAGCCCCAGCCACAGCCCAGCCCCAGCCCTGGACCCAGCCCCAGTCGCAGCCCCGGCCCCAGCCCAGCCCTAGCCCAGCCCCAGCCCCACCCTCAGCCCCAGCCCAGCTCCAGCCACTGCCCAGCCACAGCCCTGGACCCAGCCCCGGCCCCAGCCCCAGCCTGGACCCAGCCCCAGCCCCAGCCCTGCCCCAGCCCAAGCCCCAGCCCCAGCCCCAGCCCCAACCGTTCCCCCAGCCCAGCCCAACCCCATCCCCATCTCTGCCCCCAGCCCAGCCCCAGCCCCAGCCCAGCCCCAGCCCAGCCCCAGCCACCGCCCAGCCCCAGGCCCAGCCCCAGCCCAGCCCCAGCCCTGCCCCAGCCCTGCCCCAGCTCTACTCCCCAGCCCAGCCCCAGCCCAGCCCCGGCCCCAGGCTCCAGCCCCAGACCTGGCCCCAGCCCAGCCCCAACCCTGCCTATGCCCTGGCCCCAGCCCAGCCCCAGTCCTGCCCCAGCCCCAGCCCCAGCCCTAGCCCCAGTCCAGCCCCAGCCCAGCTCTGGCTCCAGCCCCTGCCCCAGCCCTGCCCCAGCCCTGACCCGAGCTCCGGCTCCAGCCCCAGCCCCAGCACTGCCCCAGCCCCGGCCCCAAACTCAGCCCTAGCCCAGCCCCAGCCCAGTACAAGCCACAGCCCAGCCCCGGCCCCAACCCCTGCCCCAGCCCCAGTTCCAGCCCCAGCCCTAGCTCCAGCCCAGCCCCAGCCCAGCCCCGGCCTCAGCCTCCAGCCCCAGCCCTGGCCCCAGCAAGCTCCAGCCCTGCCCCAGCTCCCAGCCCAGCCCCAGCCCTGCCCCAGCCCAAGCCCCAGCCCCAGCCCCAGCCCCAACCGTTCCCCCAGCCCAGCCCAACCCCATCCCCATCTCTGCCCCCAGCCCAGCCCCAGCCCCAGCCCAGCCCCAGCCCAGCCCCAGCCACCGCCCAGCCCCAGGCCCAGCCCCAGCCCAGCCCCAGCCCTGCCCCAGCCCTGCCCCAGCTCTACTCCCCAGCCCAGCCCCAGCCCAGCCCCGGCCCCAGGCTCCAGCCCCAGACCTGGCCCCAGCCCAGCCCCAACCCTGCCTATGCCCTGGCCCCAGCCCAGCCCCAGTCCTGCCCCAGCCCCAGCCCCAGCCCTAGCCCCAGTCCAGCCCCAGCCCAGCTCTGGCTCCAGCCCCTGCCCCAGCCCTGCCCCAGCCCTGACCCGAGCTCCGGCTCCAGCCCCAGCCCCAGCACTGCCCCAGCCCCGGCCCCAAACTCAGCCCTAGCCCAGCCCCAGCCCAGTACAAGCCACAGCCCAGCCCCGGCCCCAACCCCTGCCCCAGCCCCAGTTCCAGCCCCAGCCCTAGCTCCAGCCCAGCCCCAGCCCAGCCCCGGCCTCAGCCTCCAGCCCCAGCCCTGGCCCCAGCAAGCTCCAGCCCTGCCCCAGCTCCCAGCCCAGCCCCAGCCCTGCGTCAGCCCTGCCCCAGCCCTAGTCCCCAGCCCACCCCCAGCACAGCACCAGCACAGCCCCAGCCCTAGACCCAGCCCAGCCCCAGCCCCAGCCCCGGCTCCAGCCCAGCCCCAACCCCTTTCACAGCCCTGCCCCAGCCCCAGCCCAGCCCCAGCCCAGCCCCCGCCAAACCCCAGCATCAGCTCAGACCCTGCCCAGCCCCGGTCTGGGCCCCAGCCCCAGCTCCAGCCCTGCCCCCAGCCCCAGCCCAGCCCTCAGCCCCGACCCCAGCCCCCAGCCCAGCCCCAGCCCCAGCCTAGCCCCGGCCCAAGCCCTAGCCGTGCCCCAGCCCTTCCTCAGCCCCAACTTAGCCCCCACCTCCAGCCCTGGCCCCAGCCTCCAGACCCAGCCCAGCCCCAGCCGTGCCCCCTGCCCCGGCCCCAGCCCCCAGCCCCAGCCCAGCCCCAGCCCCCAGCCTAGCCCTGCCCCCAGCTCAGCCCCAGCCCAGCCTTAGCCCCAGCCCAGCCCCAGCCCCAGTCCCAGCTCAGCCCTGCCCCCAGACCTGGTCCAGGATGCAGCCATGCCCCAGCACTGCCCACAGCCCCAGCCCCAACCCAGCCCCAGCCCTGCCACCAGCCCAATCCCAGCCCCAGCTAATCCCTGCCCCCAGACCCGGCCCGGTCCCAGTCCAGCTCCAGCCCTGCCCCAGCCCTGCCACCAGCCCAACCCCAGCCCTACCCAAGACCTGGCCCCAGCCCAGCCCCAACCCTGCTCAAGCCCCGGCCCCAGCCCCAGCCCCAGCCCTGCCCAAGCCTTGCTTCCAGCCCCAGCCCCAGCCCTGCCCCATCCCTGCCCCCAGCCCCGGCCCCAGCCATGCCCCAGCCCCAGCCCAGCACCAGCCCCGGCCCGAGCCCAGCCCCATCACTAGCCCAGACCTGCCCAAGCCTTGCTTCCAGCCCCAGCCCCTGCACCAGCCCCGGCCCCTCCCCCAGCTCGGCCCCAGCCCAGCTCCAGCCCTGCCCCAGCCCCAGCCCCAACCCAGCCCCAGCCCTGCCCCCAGCCCAGCTCCAGCCCCAGCCTAGCCCCGGCCCAAGCCCTAGCTGTTCCCCAGCCCTTGCTCAGCCCCAACCCAGCCCCCACCTCCAGCCCTGCCCCCAGCCCCAGCCCCAGCTCTGGCCCCAGCCCCCAGCCCCAGCCCAGCCCCAGCCCTGCCCCAGCCCTGCCCCAGCCCCAGCCCCAGCCCAGCCCCAGCCCTGCCCCAGCCCTGCCCCAGCCCCAGCCCAGCCCCAGCCCCAGCCCCGGCCCCAGCCGTGCCCCAGCCCTGCCCCATCCCTGCCCTCAGCCCCAGCCCCAGCCCTACTCCAGCCCTGGCCACAGCCCCAGCCCCAGCAGTGCCCCCTGCCCCGGCCCCAGACCCCATCCCCAGCCCGGCCCCAGACCCCATCCCCAGCCCAGCCCCAGACCTGCTCCAGCCCCTGTCCTAGCCCTGCCCCAGCCCTGACCCGTGCTCCGGCTCAAGCCCAGCCCCAGCCCTGCCCCAGCCCCGGCCCCAAACCCGGCCCCATCCCAGCCCCAGCCCAGTACGAGGCCTCAGCCCAGCCCCAGCACCAGCCCAGCCCCCAGCCCAGTCCTAGCCCTGCTCCAGCCCCTGCCCCAACCCCAGCTCCAGCCCCATCCCAGTCCCCAGCCCAGTCCTGCCCCAACCCCGGCCCCAGCTCAACCACATCCCTGCCCCAGCCCCGGCCCCAGTCCCAGCCCCAGCCCAGCTACAGCCCTGCCCCAGCCACGGCCCCAGCCCCAGTTCCAGCGCAGTCCCCAGCCCTGCCCCAGCCCCAGCCCCAGCCCCAGCCCTGCTTCAGTCCAGCCACAGCCACAGCCCAGCCCCAGCCCCAGCCCCAGCCCCAGCCCTGCCCCAGTCCCTGCCCCAGCCCAGTCCTGGTCCCAGCCCACCCCAGCCTCATCCCCAGCCCAGGCCCAGCCCTGCCCTAGCCCCAGCCCCACCCCCGGCCCCAGCCTCTGCCCCAGCCCAGCCCTAGCCCAGCCCCAGCCCCAGCCCCAGCCCAACCCCAGCCCCAGCCCAGCCCCCAGCCCCGGCCCTGCCCCAGCCCAACCCCAGTGTGGCCGGTTGACGTTGCCCCCTTAAGAAAGGGAATATGGTGGACGGAAGTTGGTAAACGCAAAGAATAATCTAAACTATTTCATTGGTGAAGTGGGAGGAAGCACCTTCTGAACTGGGAGTGAACTGGGAGTGAACTGGGCACTCTGGTACTTCTATCTTTAGTCTTGCTTCCGCCTCTCCACGGTGCAGCAGCTCTCTTTCTCTGCTCGGCTTTCTGCCAAGGCCTCGGCCTTGAAGACCAGATAAAAGCCGGTATTAACTCCCTTCCAATTAACACGAACTGCTTCTAACATTTTTTTTCCTCTCTTTTCTTTCTCTTTCTATCCCATTCTGGGGAAAGGGGGGGAAGAGAGGGGAGAGCGGAGGTGGGGGACCCCCTCTCTGCCGAGGGGGGATCACTCTCATTTCTGTGTTACTCTGTTGTATATCTTTGTATATATTGTAGATATTGTCAATTTGTAAATATCCCCCTGCATACCCTACATTGCTTTGTAAATATAGCTCCACTGCCTTGCTAATTCAGCTTCTGAGTTTTTTTTCCTTTCCCTTCAATTTTTTTTTCCTTTTACTTCACAGGGGGGAGGGAAGAGGCTTCTTGGCCTTACCCTTTCCAAACCCACCACACCAGCCCAGCCCCCTGCCCCAGCCCGACCCCTGCCCAGTCCCGGTCCATGCCCAGCCCCAGCCCTGCCCCAGCCCCGGCCCCTGCCCCAGCCCCGGCCCCAGCCCCAGCCCCAGCCCCAGCCCCAGCCCTGCCCAAGACTTGGTTCCAGCCCCAGCCGCAGCCCTGCCCCAGCCCCACCCTCGGCCCCAACCCAGCCCCAGGCCCAACCCCAGCCTTGTCCCAGCCCCTGCCCCAGCCAAGCCCCAGCCCCAGTCCAGCCCCTGCCCTGGACCCAGCCGCAGCCCTGCCCCAGCCCCACCCTCGGCCCCAGCCCAGCCCCAGCCCCAGCCCTAGCCCTGCCCTGGACCCAGCCCCAGCCCCACCCCAGCCTCATCCCCTGCCCAGCCCCAGCCCTGCCCCAGCCCACGCCCCAGCCCCAGCCCCATCCCTGCCCCCAGCCCACGCCCCAGCCCCAGCCCCAGCCCCAGCCCAAGCCCTGCCCCAGTCCTGGTCCCAGCCCAGCCCCAGCCCAGCCCCAGCACTGCCCCAGCCCTGCCCCAACCCCAGCCCAGCCCCAGACCTGGACCCAGCCCCAGCCCCAGTCCCAGCCCCGGCCCCAGCTCATCCGCAGCCCAGCCCCAGCCCCAAGCCCTTCCCAAGCCCTGCCCCAGCCCTCGTCCCCAGCCCTAGACCCAGCCCAGCCCCAGCCCCAGCCCCGGCTCCAGCCCTGCCCCAACCCCTTCCCCAGCCCTGCCCCAGCCCAGCCCCCAGCCCAGCCCCAGCCAAACCCCAGCCACAGCTCAGACACTGCCCAGCCCTGGTCTGGGTGCCAGCCCCGGCTCCAGCCCTGCCCCAACCCCTTCCCCAGCCCTGCCCCAGCCCAGCCCCAGCCCAGCCCCAGCCCAGCCCTCAGCCCCAACCCCAGCCCCCAGCCCAGCCCCAGCCCTGCCCAAGCCCCAGCCCAGCCCTGCCTGCAGCTCAGCCCCAGCCCTGCCCCAGCCCCAGCCCAGCCTCCAGCCCACCCTTGCCCCAGCCCCAACCCAGCCCTAGCCCCAGTCCCGGCCCCAGCCGTGCCCCCAGGCCAGACCCAGCTCAGCCCCTGCCCAGCTCCGGCCCAGGCCCCAGCCCCTAGACCAGCCCTGCACTAGCCCTGCCCCAGCCCCAGACCTCAACCCTGCCCCAACCCTGCCGAAGCCCCAGCCCCAGCCCCCAGCACCGGCCCCAGCCCTGGCCTAGCCCTGCCCCCAGCCCCAGACCCAGCCCTGGCCCCAGCCTCCAGCCCCAGCCCTGCCCCAGCCCCAGCCCAGCCCTAGCCCCAGCCCAGCCCCAGCCCAGCCCTGGCCTCAGCCTCCAGCCCCAGACCTGGACCCAGCCCAGCCCCAACGCTGCCCAAGCCCTGGCCCCAGCCCAGCCCCAGCCCTGCCACAGCCCTGACCCAGCCCAGCCCCAGACCTGGCCCCAGCCCAGCCCCAACCCTGCCCATGCCCTGGCCCCAGCCCAGCCCCAGCCCTGCCCCAGCCCAGCTCCGGCTCCAGCCCCTGCCCCAGCCCTGCCCCAGCCCTGACCCGAGCTCCGGCTCAATCCCAGCCCCAGCCCTGCCCCAGCCCCAGCCCCAAACTCAGCCCTAGCCCAGCCCCAGCCCAGTACAAGCCACAGCCCAGCCCCGGCCCCAACCCCTGCCCCAGCCCCAGTTCCAGCCCCAGCCCTAGCTCCAGCCCAGCCCCAGCCCAGCCCCGGCCCCAGCCTCCAGCCCTAGCCCTGGCCCCAGCCCAGCTCCAGCCCTGCCCCAGCCCCTAGCCCTGCCCCAGCCCTAGTCCCCAGCCCACCCCCAGGACAGCACCAGCACAGCCCCAGCCCTAGACCCAGCCCAGCCCCAGCCACAGCCCCGGCTCCAGCCCAGCCCCAACCCCATCCCCAGCCCTGCCCCAGCCCCAGACCAGCCCCCAGCCCAGCCCCAGCCCCAGCCTAGCCCCGGCCCAAGCCCTAGCCATGCCCCAGCCCTTCCTCAGCCCCAACACAGGCCCCACCTCCAGCCCTGCCCCCAGCCCCAGCCCAGCCCCAGCCGTGCCCCCTGCCCTGGCCCCAGCCCCCAGACCCAGCCCAGCCCCAGCCCCCAGCCTAGCCCTGCCCCCAGCTCAGCCCCAGCCCGGACTTAGCCCCAGCCCAGCCCCAGCCCCAAACTCAGCCCTAGCCCAGCCCCAGCCCAGTACAAACCACAGCCCAGCCCCGGCCCCAACCCCTGCCCCAGCCCCAGTTCCAGCCCCAGCCCTAGCCCAGCCCCAGCCCAGTACAAGCCACAGCCCAGCCCCGGCCCCAACCCCTGCCCCAGCCCCAGTTCCAGCCCCAGCCCTAGCTCCAGCCCAGCCCCAGCCCAGCCCCGGCCCCAGCCTCCAGCCCTAGCCCTGGCCCCAGCCCAGCCCCAGCCCTGCCCCAGCCCCTAGCCCTGCCCCAGCCCTAGTCCCCAGCCCACCCCCAGGACAGCACCAGCACAGCCCCAGCCCTAGACCCAGCCCAGCCCCAGCCACAGCCCCGGCTCCAGCCCAGCCCCAACCCCATCCCCAGCCCTGCCCCAGCCCCAGACCAGCCCCCAGCCCCAGCCCTGCCCCATCCCTACCACCAGCCCTGGCCCCAGCCCTGCCCCAGCCCCAGCCCAGCACCAGCCCCGGCCCGAGCCCAGCCCCATCACTGCCCCAGCACTGCCCAAGACTTGCTTGCAGCCCCAGCCCCTGCACCAGCCCCGGCCCCTCCCCCAGCTCAGCCCCAGCCCAGCTCCAGCCCTGCCCCAGCCCCAGCCCCAACCCAGCCCCAGCCCTGCCCCCAGCCCAGCTCCAGCCCCAGTCTAGCCCCGGCCCAAGTCCTACCCGTTCCCCAGCCCTGGCCCCAGACCCCATCCCCAGCCCAGCCCCAGACCTGCTCCAGCCCCTGCCAAAGCCCTGCCCCAGCCCTGACCCGAGCTCCGGCTCAAACCCAGCCCCAGCCCTGCCCCAGCCCTGGCCCCAAACCCGGCCCCAATTCAGCCCCAGCCCATTATGAGGCCTCAGCCCAGCCCCAGCCCCCAGCCCAGCCCCAGCCCAGCCCCGGCCACAGCCTCCAGCCCCAGACCTCGCCCCAGCCCAGCCCCAGCCCTGCCCCAGCCCTGCCCCTGCCCTAGTCCCCAGCCCACTCCCAGCACAGCACCAGCACAGCCCCAGCCCTAGACCCAGCCCAGCCCCTGCCCAAGCCCCAGACCAGCCCTGCCCCCAGCTCAGCCCCAGCCCAGCCCCAGCCCAGCCCCAGCCCTGCCCAGCCACCAGCCCACCCTTGCCCCAGCCCCAGCCCAGCCCTAGCCCCAGCCCAGCCCCAGCCCAGCCTCGGCCCCAGCCCAGCCCCAGCCCTGCCCCAGCCCCAGCCCAGCCCTAGCCCAGCCCTGACCCAGCCCCAGCCCTAGACCAGCCATGCCCTCAGCCCAGCCCCAGCGCTGGACCAAGCCCCAGCCCTGAGCCGAACCCAGCCCCAGCCATGCCCCAGCCCTGCCCTAGCTCCAGCCCTAGCCCTGTCCCCAGCCTTGGCCCGTGCCCCTACCCCAGTCCCAGTCCTGCCCCAGCCCAGCCCACAGCCCCAGCCCTGCCCTCAGCCCAGCCCCAGACCCAGCCTGCACTGGACCCAGCCCCAGCCCTGCCCATGCCTTGGTTCCAGCCCCAGCCCCAGCCCTGCGCCAACCCAGCCCCAGCCCAAGGCCCAGCCTCAAGCCTAGTCCTGCCCCAGCCCTGGCCCCAATCCAGCCCCAGCCCTACCCCTACCTCAGCCCTAGCCCCAACCCTGTTCGCAGCCCCAGTCCCAGCCCCAGCCCCACCCTTGCCACCAGCCCAGCCCCGGCCCCAGACTCGGCCCCAGCCCAGCCCCAGGCCTAGCCCTGCCCCAGTCCCAGCCCCAGACCCAGCCACAGCCCCAGCCCTGTGCCAGCCCTACCCCAGCCCAGCCCCAGCCCCAGCCCAAGGCCCAGCCCCATCCTTGCCCCCAGCCCCAGCCCTAGCCCGGCCCCAGCCCCAGCCCCACCCCAGCCTCATCTCCAGCCCAGCCCCAGCCCTGCCCCAGCCCAAGCCCCAGCCCCATCCCCATCCCAGCCCCCAGCCCAGCCCCAGCCCCAGCCCCAGCCCCTGCCCTGGACCCAGCCCCAGCCCCACCCCAGCCCAGCCCCAGCCGAGGCCCAGCCCCGCCCCAGCTCCAGCCCCACCCCCGGCCCCAGCCCCGGCCCCAGCCCAGCCCTAGCCCTGCCCTGCCCCAGCCCCAGCCGTGCACCGAACCCAGGCCCAGCCCTGCCCTGGACCCAGCCCCGGCCCCTCCCCAGACTCATCCCCAGCCCAGGCCCAGACCTGCCCCAGCCAAAGCCCCAGCCCCAGCCCCAGCCTCATCCGTTCCCCCAGCCCAGCCCAGCCCCAGCCCCAGCCCTACCCCCAGCCCAGCCCCAGCCCCAGCCACCGCCCAGCCGCAGCCCTGGACCCAGCCCCAGCCCCAGCCCCACCCCCAGCCCCAGCCCCGGTCCCAGCCAAGCCCCACTCACGGCCCCATCCCCAGCCCCAGCTCAGCTCCAGCCACAGCCCAGCCACAGCCCCCGCCCCAGCCCTGCCCCAGCCCAGCCCAGCCCCAGCCCAGCCTCAGCCCCAGCCTCCAGCCCCAACCCTGCCCAAGCCCCGGCCCCAGCCCAGCCCCAGCCCTGCCCCAGCCCCAGCCCAGCCCCAGCCCCGGCCCCAGCCCTGCCCCAGCTCTGGCCCGAGCCCTGGCCCCAGCCCCGGCCCCTGCCCCAGCCCCAGGCCTGCCCCAGCCCTGCCCCAGCCACAGCCCCAGGCCTGACCTCAGCCCTGCCGCATCCCCAGCTCTGCCCCCAGCCCAGCCCCAGCCCCAGCCCCAGCCCAGCCCCAGCCCTGCCCCAGCCTAGCCACAGCCCTGCCCCAGCCCCAGCCCCAGCCCAGCCCCAGCCCCTGCCCCAGCCTAGCCCCGGCCCTGCCCCAGCCCTGGCTCCTGCCCCAGCCCTGGCTCCAGCCCCAGCCCCTGCCCTGGACCCAGCCCCAGCCCCACCCCAGCCTCATCCCCTGCAAACCCCAGCCCTGCCCCAGCCCAAGCCCCAGCCCCAGCCTCAGCCCCATCCCCATCCCTGCCCCCAGCCCAGCCCCAGCCCCAGCCCTGCCCCATCCCAGCCCCAGCCCAAGCCCCAGCCCAAGCCCTGCCCCAGCCCAGCCCCAGCCCAGCCCCGGCCACAGCCTCCAGCCCCAGACCTCGCCCCAGCCCAGCCCCAGCCCTGCCCCAGCCCTGCCCCTGCCCTAGTCCCCAGCCCACTCCCAGCACAGCACCAGCACAGCCCCAGCCCTAGACCCAGCCCAGCCCCTGCCCAAGCCCCAGACCAGCCCTGCCCCCAGCTCAGCCCCAGCCCAGCCCCAGCCCAGCCCCAGCCCTGCCCAGCCACCAGCCCACCCTTGCCCCAGCCCCAGCCCAGCCCTAGCCCCAGCCCAGCCCCAGCCCAGCCTCGGCCCCAGCCCAGCCCCAGCCCTGCCCCAGCCCCAGCCCAGCCCTAGCCCAGCCCTGACCCAGCCCCAGCCCTAGACCAGCCATGCCCTCAGCCCAGCCCCAGCGCTGGACCAAGCCCCAGCCCTGAGCCGAACCCAGCCCCAGCCATGCCCCAGCCCTGCCCTAGCTCCAGCCCTAGCCCTGTCCCCAGCCTCGGCCCGTGCCCCTACCCCAGTCCCAGTCCTGCCCCAGCCCAGCCCACAGCCCCAGCCCTGCCCTCAGCCCAGCCCCAGACCCAGCCTGCACTGGACCCAGCCCCAGCCCTGCCCATGCCTTGGTTCCAGCCCCAGCCCCAGCCCTGCGCCAACCCAGCCCCAGCCCAAGGCCCAGCCTCAAGCCTAGTCCTGCCCCAGCCCTGGCCCCAATCCAGCCCCAGCCCTACCCCTACCTCAGCCCTAGCCCCAACCCTGTTCGCAGCCCCAGTCCCAGCCCCAGCCCCACCCTTGCCACCAGCCCAGCCCCGGCCCCAGACTCGGCCCCAGCCCAGCCCCAGGCCTAGCCCTGCCCCAGTCCCAGCCCCAGACCCAGCCACAGCCCCAGCCCTGTGCCAGCCCTACCCCAGCCCAGCCCCAGCCCCAGCCCAAGGCCCAGCCCCATCCTTGCCCCCAGCCCCAGCCCTAGCCCGGCCCCAGCCCCAGCCCCACCCCAGCCTCATCTCCAGCCCAGCCCCAGCCCTGCCCCAGCCCAAGCCCCAGCCCCATCCCCATCCCAGCCCCCAGCCCAGCCCCAGCCCCAGCCCCAGCCCCTGCCCTGGACCCAGCCCCAGCCCCACCCCAGCCCAGCCCCAGCCGAGGCCCAGCCCCGCCCCAGCTCCAGCCCCACCCCCGGCCCCAGCCCCGGCCCCAGCCCAGCCCTAGCCCTGCCCTGCCCCAGCCCCAGCCGTGCACCGAACCCAGGCCCAGCCCTGCCCTGGACCCAGCCCCGGCCCCTCCCCAGACTCATCCCCAGCCCAGGCCCAGACCTGCCCCAGCCAAAGCCCCAGCCCCAGCCCCAGCCTCATCCGTTCCCCCAGCCCAGCCCAGCCCCAGCCCCAGCCCTACCCCCAGCCCAGCCCCAGCCCCAGCCACCGCCCAGCCGCAGCCCTGGACCCAGCCCCAGCCCCAGCCCCACCCCCAGCCCCAGCCCCGGTCCCAGCCAAGCCCCACTCACGGCCCCATCCCCAGCCCCAGCTCAGCTCCAGCCACAGCCCAGCCACAGCCCCCGCCCCAGCCCTGCCCCAGCCCAGCCCAGCCCCAGCCCAGCCTCAGCCCCAGCCTCCAGCCCCAACCCTGCCCAAGCCCCGGCCCCAGCCCAGCCCCAGCCCTGCCCCAGCCCCAGCCCAGCCCCAGCCCCGGCCCCAGCCCTGCCCCAGCTCTGGCCCGAGCCCTGGCCCCAGCCCCGGCCCCTGCCCCAGCCCCAGGCCTGCCCCAGCCCTGCCCCAGCCACAGCCCCAGGCCTGACCTCAGCCCTGCCGCATCCCCAGCTCTGCCCCCAGCCCAGCCCCAGCCCCAGCCCCAGCCCAGCCCCAGCCCTGCCCCAGCCTAGCCACAGCCCTGCCCCAGCCCCAGCCCCAGCCCAGCCCCAGCCCCTGCCCCAGCCTAGCCCCGGCCCTGCCCCAGCCCTGGCTCCTGCCCCAGCCCTGGCTCCAGCCCCAGCCCCTGCCCTGGACCCAGCCCCAGCCCCACCCCAGCCTCATCCCCTGCAAACCCCAGCCCTGCCCCAGCCCAAGCCCCAGCCCCAGCCTCAGCCCCATCCCCATCCCTGCCCCCAGCCCAGCCCCAGCCCCAGCCCTGCCCCATCCCAGCCCCAGCCCAAGCCCCAGCCCAAGCCCTGCCCCAGTCCCTGCCCCAGCTCAGCCCCAGCCCCAGCACTGCCCCAGCCCAGCCCCAGCCACCGCCCGGCCCCTGCCCCAGCCCCAGCCCTAGCCCAGCCCTGCCCTCAGCACCAGCCCAAGCCCCAGCCCCACCCTTGGCCCCAGTCCAGCCCCTACCCCAGCCCTGCACCAGCCCCAGCCCCAGCCCCAGCCCAGCCCCTGCCCTGGACCCAGCCCCAGCCCAGCCCGACCCTAGCCCAGCCCCAGCCCTACCCTCAGCCCCAGCCCAGCTCCAGCCACTGCCCAGTGACAGCCCTGGACCCAGCCCCATTCCAGCCCCATCCCCAGCCCTACCCCAGCCCTGCCCTCAGCCCAGCCCCAGCCCCAGCCCAGCCCCAGTCCTGCCCCAGCCCTGGACCCAGCAAGAGCCACAACCCAGCCTCATTCCCAGCCGAGGCCCAGCCCTGCCCCTGCCCCCACCCTGCCCAGCCCTAGCCCGGCCCCAGCCCTGCCCCAGCTCTGGTCCCAGCCCTGTCCCCAGCCCCGGCCCCTGCCCCAGCCCCAGCCCTAGCCCAGCCCTGCCCTCAGCCCCAGCCCCTGCCCCTGCCCCACCCTCGGCCCCAGCCCAGCCCCTGCCCCAGCCCTGCCCCGGCCCAGCCCCAGCCCCAGCCCAGCCCCAGCCCTGCCCCAGCCCAGCCCCAACCCAGCCCCAGCCCCAGCCCCGCCCCAGCCCTGCCCCAGCCCAGCCCCAGCTCCAGCCCCGCCCCAGCCTTGCCCCAGCCTCACTCCAGCCCCTGCCCTTGACCCAGTCCCAGCCCCAGCCCTGCCCCCGGCCCAGCCCCAACCCCACCTTGGACCCAGCCCCAGCCCCAGCCCAGTTCCAGCCATGCCCTAGCCCCAGCCTCAGTCCCTGCACAAGCCCAGTCAGGTCCCAGCCCAGCCCCAGCCCCAGCCCCAGCCCTGCCCCAGCCCAGCTCCAGCCACAGCCCAGCCCCAGCCCAGGACCCAGCCCCATCCCCGGCCCCAGCCCCTGCCCCAGCCAAGCCCCAGCCCCAGTCCAGCCCCAGCCCAGCCCCAGCCCAGCCCCAGCCACCGCCCAGCCCCAGCCCCTGCCCCAGCCAAGCCCCAGCCCCAGTCCAGCCCCAGCCCAGCCCCAGCCCAGCCCCAGCCACCGCCCAGCCCCAGCCCCGCCCCCAGCCAAGCCCCAGCCCCAGCCCAGCCCCAGCCCTGCCCCAGGCTAGCCCCAGCCCCAGCCCAGCCCCTGCCCTGGACCCAGCCCCGGCCCCACCCCAGCCTCATCATCAGCCCAGGCACAGCCCTGCCCCAGCCCAAGCCCCAGCCCCAGCCCCAGCCCCATCCGTTCCCCCAGCCCAGCCCAGCCCCATCCCCATCTCTGCCCCCAGCCCAGCCCCAGCCCCAGCCCTGCCCCAGCCCAGCCCCAGCCCCAGCCCAGCCCAGCCCCAGCCCCACCCTCAGCACCAGCCCAGCTCCAGCCATAGCCCAGCCAGAGACCTGGACCTAGCCCCAGCCCAGCCCCAGCCCCAGCCACAGCCCTGCCCCAGCCCTGGACCCAGCCCCAGCCCTAGCCCAGCCCCAGACCCAGCCCCAGCCCAACCCCAGCCCCAGCCCTGCCCTCAGCCCAACCCTGCCCTCAGCCCAGTCCCAGACCCAGTCTGGCCCCAGCCCTGTCCCTAGCCCCAGCCACAGCCCTAGCCCCAGCCCTGTCTGCAGCCCCAGCCCCACTCCAGCCTCATCCCCAGCCCAGGTCCAGCCCTGCCCAAGCCTCCGCCCTGCCCCAGCCCCAGCTCTGCACGGAACGCAGCCCGAGCCCGGCCCCAGCCCTGCCCCAGCTCTAGCCCCAGCACTGCCCCCAGCCCCAGCCCCAGCCCTTCCCCAGCCCTGCACCAGCCTAGCCCCAGCCCCAGCCCAGCCCCTGCCCTGGACCCAGCCCCGGCCCCAGCCACAGCCCTGCCCCAGCCCTGGACCCAGCCCCAGCCCCAGCCCCAGCCCAGCCCCTGCCCTGGACCCAGCCCCAGCCCCAGCCACAGCCCTGCCCCAGCCCTGGACCCAGCCCCAGCCCCAGCCCAGCCCCAGCCCCAGCCACAGCCCTGCCCCCAGCCCCGGCCCCTGCCCCAGACCTGCCCCAGCCCTAGCCCCACACTCGGCCCCAGCCCAGCCCCTGCCCCAGCCCAAGCACTGGCCCAGCCCCAGCCCCAGCCCCAGCCCAGCTCCAGCCACAGCCCAGCCAAAGCCCTGCCCCCAGCCCAGCCCTAGCCCGGCCCCAGCTCCAGCCCCAGCCCCAGCCCAGCCCCAGCCCAGCCCCAGCCCAGCACTAGCCCAGCCCCAGCCCCACCCTCAGCCCCAGCCCAGCTCCAGCCACAGCCCAGCCAAAGCCCTGGACCCAGCCCCAGCCCAGCCCCATCCCCAGCCCTGCCCCAGCCCTGCCCTCAGCCCAGCCCCAGCCACAGCCCGGCCCCAGTTCTGCCCCAGCCCCAGCCCCAGCCCCATCCCTGCCCAAGACTTGGTTCCAGCCCCAGCCCCAGCCCCACCCTGGACCCAGCCCCAGCCCCAGCCCAGCCCCAGCCTAGCCCCAGCCCAGTCCTAGCCACCACCCATCCCCAGCCCTGCCCTCAGCCCAGCCCCAGCCCCACCCTGGACCCAGCCCCAGCCCAGCCCCATCCCCAGCCCTGCCCCAGCCCTGCCCTCAGCCCAGCCCCAGCCCAGCCCCAGCCCCAGCCCAGCCCCTGCCCTGGTCCCAGCCCCAGCCCAGCCCCAGCCCCAGCCCCAGCCCTGCCCCCAGCCCAGCTCCAGCCACAGCCCAGCCCCAGCCCAGGACCCAGCCCCATCCCCGGCCCCAGCCCCTGCCCCAGCCAAGCCCCAGCCCCAGTCCAGCCCCAGCCCAGCCCCAGCCCAGCCCCAGCCACCGCCCAGCCCCAGCCCCTGCCCCAGCCAAGCCCCAGCCCCAGTCCAGCCCCAGCCCAGCCCCAGCCCAGCCCCCAGCCACCGCCCAGCCCCAGCCCCGCCCCCAGCCAAGCCCCAGCCCCAGCCCAGCCCCAGCCCTGCCCCAGGCTAGCCCCAGCCCCAGCCCAGCCCCTGCCCTGGACCCAGCCCCGGCCCCACCCCAGCCTCATCATCAGCCCAGGCACAGCCCTGCCCCAGCCCAAGCCCCAGCCCCAGCCCCAGCCCCATCCGTTCCCCCAGCCCAGCCCAGCCCCATCCCCATCTCTGCCCCCAGCCCAGCCCCAGCCCCAGCCCTGCCCCAGCCCAGCCCCAGCCCCAGCCCAGCCCAGCCCCAGCCCCACCCTCAGCACCAGCCCAGCTCCAGCCATAGCCCAGCCAGAGACCTGGACCTAGCCCCAGCCCAGCCCCAGCCCCAGCCACAGCCCTGCCCCAGCCCTGGACCCAGCCCCAGCCCTAGCCCAGCCCCAGACCCAGCCCCAGCCCAACCCCAGCCCCAGCCCTGCCCTCAGCCCAACCCTGCCCTCAGCCCAGTCCCAGACCCAGTCTGGCCCCAGCCCTGTCCCTAGCCCCAGCCACAGCCCTAGCCCCAGCCCTGTCTGCAGCCCCAGCCCCACTCCAGCCTCATCCCCAGCCCAGGTCCAGCCCTGCCCAAGCCTCCGCCCTGCCCCAGCCCCAGCTCTGCACGGAACGCAGCCCGAGCCCGGCCCCAGCCCTGCCCCAGCTCTAGCCCCAGCACTGCCCCCAGCCCCAGCCCCAGCCCTTCCCCAGCCCTGCACCAGCCTAGCCCCAGCCCCAGCCCAGCCCCGGCCCCAGCCACAGCCCTGCCCCAGCCCTGGACCCAGCCCCAGCCCCAGCCCCAGCCCAGCCCCTGCCCTGGACCCAGCCCCAGCCCCAGCCACAGCCCTGCCCCAGCCCTGGACCCAGCCCCAGCCCCAGCCCAGCCCCAGCCCCAGCCACAGCCCTGCCCCCAGCCCCGGCCCCTGCCCCAGACCTGCCCCAGCCCTAGCCCCACACTCGGCCCCAGCCCAGCCCCTGCCCCAGCCCAAGCACTGGCCCAGCCCCAGCCCCAGCCCCAGCCCAGCTCCAGCCACAGCCCAGCCAAAGCCCTGCCCCCAGCCCAGCCCTAGCCCGGCCCCAGCTCCAGCCCCCAGCCCCAGCCCAGCCCCAGCCCAGCCCCAGCCCAGCACTAGCCCAGCCCCAGCCCCACCCTCAGCCCCAGCCCAGCTCCAGCCACAGCCCAGCCAAAGCCCTGGACCCAGCCCCAGCCCAGCCCCATCCCCAGCCCTGCCCCAGCCCTGCCCTCAGCCCAGCCCCAGCCACAGCCCGGCCCCAGTTCTGCCCCAGCCCCAGCCCCAGCCCCATCCCTGCCCAAGACTTGGTTCCAGCCCCAGCCCCAGCCCCACCCCTGGACCCAGCCCCAGCCCCAGCCCAGCCCCAGCCTAGCCCCAGCCCAGTCCTAGCCACCACCCATCCCCAGCCCTGCCCTCAGCCCAGCCCCAGCCCCACCCTGGACCCAGCCCCAGCCCAGCCCCATCCCCAGCCCTGCCCCAGCCCTGCCCTCAGCCCAGCCCCAGCCCAGCCCCAGCCCCAGCCCAGCCCCTGCCCTGGTCCCAGCCCCAGCCCAGCCCCAGCCCCAGCCCAGCCCCTGCCCTGGTCCCAGCCACAGCCCAGCCCCTGCCATGGCCCCAGACCAAGCCTAGCCCCAGCCCAGCCCCAGCCCCAGCCCAGCCCCAGCCCCACCCTCATCACCAGCCCAGCTCCAGCCACAGCCCAGCCCTAGCCGTGGACCCAGCCCCAGCCCTACCCCAACCCAAACCCATCCCCAGCCCAGCCCCAGCCCCGGCCCTACCCCTGCCCAGTCCCGGTCCATGCCCAGCCCCAGCCCTGCCCCACCCTCGTCCACAGCCCAGATCCTGCCCCAGCCCTACCCCCGCCCAGTCCCGGTCCATGCCCAGCCCCAGCCCTGCCCAGCCCCAGCCCCAGCCCCAGCCCCAGCCCTGCCCAAGACTTGGTTCCAGCCCCAGCCCTTCCCCAGCCCTGCCCCAGCCTAGCCCCAGCCCCAGCCCAGCCCCTGCCCTGGACCCAGCCCCATCCCCACCCTCAGCTCCAGCCCAGCTCCAGCCACAGCCCAGCCACAGCCCTGGACCCAGCCACAGCCCAGCCCCAGCCCCAGCCCTGCCCTAGCCCAGCCCCAGCCCTGGACCAAGCACCACCCCTGAGCTGAACCCAGCCCCAGCCTGGCCCCAGCCTTGCCCTAGCTCCAGCCCTAGCCCTGTCCCCAGCCTCGGCCCGTGCCCCTGCCCCAGTCCCAGTGCTGCCCCATTCCAGCCCCCAGCCCTAGCCCTGCCTTCAGCCCAGCCCCAGACCCAGCCTCGCCCCAGCCCTGTCCCGAGCCCCAGCCACCACCCAGCCCCAGCCCTGCCCCCTGCCCAGCCCCAGCCCCACCCTAGACCCAGCCCCAGCCCCAGCCCTGCCCCAGCCCTGCCCCAGCTTAGCCCCAGCCCCAGCCCAGCCCCTGCCCTGGAACCAGCCCCAGCCCCACCCCAGCCTCATCCCCAGCCACAGATCTGCCCCAGCCCCAGCCTGGCCCCGGCCCAGCCCCAGCCACAGCCCAGCCCCTGCCCTGGACCCAGCCCCAGTAGCAGCCCCGGCCCCAGCCCTGCCCTAGCCCATCCCCAGCCCCACCCTCAGCCCCAGCCCAGCTCCACCACAGCCCAGCCACAGCCCTGGAGCCAGCCCCAGCCCAGCCCCAGTCCCAGCCCTGCCCTAGCCCAGCCCCAGCCCTGCCCCAGCCCAACCCAAGCCCCAGCCCCAGCCCCGTACCCAGCCCAGCCCCAGCCCCAGCCAAAGCCCTGCCCCAGCCCAGCCCCAGCCCTGGACCCAGCCCCAGCCCTCTCCCAGTCCCCGCCCCAGCCCCAGCCCCAGCTCTGGCCCCAGCCCAGCCCCAGCCCCAGCCCCATCCCCGGCCCCAGCCCAGCCCCAGCCACAGCCCAGCCACATCCCCTGCCCTGCCCTGCCCCAGCCCTGCCCCGGCCCAGCCCCAGCCCCAGCCCAGCTCCAGCCATAGCCCAGCCACAGACCTGGACCTAGCCCCAGCCCAGCCCCAGCCCCAGCCACAGCCCTGCCCCAGCCCTGGACCCAGCCCAAGCCCTAGCACAGCCCCAGGCCAGCCCCAGCCCAACCACAGCCCCAGCCCTGCCCCAGCCCATACCCAGCCCCAGCCCAGCCCCCAGCCCCAGCCCTAACCCTGCCCAGTCCCGGTCCATCCCCAGCCCCAGCCCAGCCCTAGCCCAGCCCTGCCCCAGCCCCAGGCCTAGCCCAGCTGTGCCCTCAGCCCAGCCCCAGCCCTGGACCAAGCCCCAGCCCTGAGCCAAACCCGGCTCCAGCCTGGCCCCAGCCCTGCCCTAGCTCCAGCCCTAGCCCTGTCCCCACCCTCGGCCCGTGCCCCTGCCCCAGTCCCAGTCCTGCCCCATCCCAGCCCCCAGCCCCAGCCCAGTCCCAGTCCCCGCCCCAGCCCGGCGCTAGCCCAGCCCTGCCCCCAGCCCTAGCCCAGCCCTGCCCCAAGCCTTGGCGCAGCCCAGCTCCAGCCCGGCCCCAGCCCAGCCCCAGGCCTGCCCCAGCCATGGCCCTACCCCAGCCCCAGCCCCAGCCCTGCCCAAGACTTGGTTCCAGCCCCGGCCCCAGCCCTGCCCAAGACTTGGTTCCAGCCCCCAGCCCCAGCCCTGCCCCAGCCCCACCCTCGTCCCCAGCCCAGCCCCTGCCCTAGCCCTGGACCCAGCCCCAGCCCTAGCCCAGCCCCAGCCCCAGCCCCAGCCCAACCCCAGCCCCAGCCGAGCCCCCAGCCCCGGCCCTACCCCTGCCCAGTCCCGGTCCATGCCCAGCCCCAGCCCTGCCCCAACCTTGCCCCCAGCCCAGCCCCAGTTCCAGCCCTGCCCCAGCCCTGCCTCTGCCCCGGCCCCAGACCTGCCCCAACCCAGTTCCAGCCCTGGAACCAGCCCCAGCCCCACCCCAGCCTCATCCCCAGCCCAGGCCCAGCCCTGCCCCAGCCCCAGCCCCAGGCCAGCCCCAGCCCAGCCCCAGCCAGAGCCCAGCCCCTGCCCTGGACAAAGCCCCAGCCCAGCCCCAGCCCCAGCCCCAGCCCCAGGCCTGCCCCAGCCCAGCCCCAGCCAGAGCCCAGCCCCAGCCCTGGACCCAGCCCCAGTCGCAGCCCTGGCCCCAGCCCAGCCCTAGCCCAGCCCCTGCCCCACCCGCAGCCCCAGCCCAGCTCCAGCCACAGACCAGCCACAGCCCTGGACCCAGCCCCAGCCCCAGCCCAGCCCCTGCCCCAGCCACAGCCCCGGCCCCAGCCCCAGCCCTGCCCCAGCCCAACCCCAGCCCCAGCCTAGCCCCCAGCCCCGGCCCTGCCCCAGCCCAACCCCAGCCAAAGCCCTGCCCCAGCCCTGGACCCAGCCCCAGCCCCAGCCCCACCCCCGGCCCCATCCAAGGCCCCAGCCCAGCCCTAGCCCAGCCCTTCCCCAGCCCCAGGCCTAGCCCAGCCCAGCCCCAGCCCAGCCCCAGCCCCAGCCCCAGCCCCAGCCCCAGCCCAGCCCCACCCTGGACCCAGCCCCTGCCCCAGCCCAGCCCCAGCCCTGCCCCAGGCTAGCCCCAGCCCCAGCCCAGCCCCTGCCCTGGACCCAGCCCCGGCCCCACCCCAGCCTCATCATCAGCCCAGGCACAGCCCTGCCCCAGCCCAAGCCCCAGCCCCAGCCCCAGCCCCATCCGTTCCCCCAGCCCAGCCCAGCCCCATCCCCATCTCTGCCCCCAGCCCAGCCCCAGCCCCAGCCCTGCCCCAGCCCAGCCCCAGCCCCAGCCCCAGCCCAGCCCCAGCCCCACCCTCAGCACCAGCCCAGCTCCAGCCATAGCCCAGCCAGAGACCTGGACCTAGCCCCAGCCCAGCCCCAGCCCCAGCCACAGCCCTGCCCCAGCCCTGGACCCAGCCCCAGCCCTAGCCCAGACCCAGACCCAGCCCCAGCCCAACCCCAGCCCCAGCCCTGCCCTCAGCCCAACCCTGCCCTCAGCCCAGTCCCAGACCCAGTTTGGCCCCAGCCCTGTCCCTAGCCCCAGCCACAGCCCTAGCCCCAGCCCTGTCTGCAGCCCCAGCCCCAGCCCCACTCCAGCCTCATCCCCAGCCCAGGTCCAGCCCTGCCCAAGCCTCCGCCCTGCCCCAGCCCCAGCTCTGCACGGAACGCAGCCCGAGCCCGGCCCCAGCCCTGCCCCAGCTCTAGCCCCAGACCTGCCCCCAGCCCCGGCCCCTGCCCCAGACCTGCCCCAGCCCTAGCCCCACGCTCGGCCCCCAGCCCAGCCCCTGCCCCAGCCCAAGCACTGGACCAGCCCCAGCCCCACCCCCAGCCCCAGCCCCAGCCCCGCCCTAGCCCAGTCCCAGCCCCAGCCCAGCTCCAGCCACAGCCCAGCCAAAGCCCTGCCCCCAGCCCAGCCCTAGCCCGGCCCCAGCTCCAGCCCCACCCTCAGCCCCAGCCCAGCTCCAGCCACAGCCCAGCCAAAGCCCTGGACCCAGCCCCAGCCCAGCCCCATCCCCAGCCCTGCCCCAGCCCTGCCCTCAGCCCAGCCCCAGCCACAGCCCGGCCCCAGTTCTGCCCCAGCCCCAGACCCAGCCCAACCCTGGACCCAGCCCCATCCCCAGCCCAGCCCCAGCACCAGCCCTACCCCAGCCTAGCCCCAGCCCCAGTCCAGCCCCTGCCCTGGACCCAGTCCCAGCCCCAGCCCAGCCCCAGCCCAGCCCCAGCCACCACCCAGCCCCAGCCCCACCCTCAGCCCCAGCCCAGCTCCAGCCACCGCCCAGCCACAGCCCTGGACCCAGCCCCAGCCCAGCCCCAGCCCCAGCCCTGCCCTAGCCCAGCCCCAGCCCTGGACCAAGCACCACCCCTGAGCCGAACCCAGCCCCAGCCTGGCCCCAGCCTTGCCCTAGCTCCAGCCCTAGCCCTGTCCCCAGCCTCGGCCCGTGCCCCTGCCCCAGTCCCAGTGCTGCCCCATTCCAGCCCCCAGCCCCAGCCCTGCCCTCAGCCTCGCCCCAGCCCTATCCCGAGCCCCAGCCACCACCCAGCCCCAGCCCTGCCCCCTGCCCAGCCCCAGCCCCACCCTAGACCCAACCCCAGCCCCAGCCCTGCCCCAGCCCTGCCCCAGCTTAGCCCCAGCCCCAGCCCAGCCCCTGCCCTGGACCCAGCCCCATTAGCAGCCCCAGCCCCAGCCCCAGCCCAGCCCTAGCCCGGCCCCAGCTCCAGCCCCAGCCCCAGCCCAGCCCCAGCCCAGCCCCAGCCCAGCACTAGCCCATCCCCAGCCCCACCCTCAGCCCCAGCCCAGCTCCACCATAGCCCAGCCACAGCCCTGGAGCCAGCCCCAGCCCAGCCCCAGTCCCAGCCCTGCCCTAGCCCAGCCCCAGCCCTGCCCCAGCCCAACCCCAGCCCCAGCCCCAGCCCAACCCCAGCCCCAGCCCTGCCCCCAGCCCAGCCCCAGCCCCAGCCCCAGCCAAAGCCCTGCCCCAGCCCAGCCCCAGTCACCGCCCTGCCCCAGCCCTTGACCCAGCCCCAGCCCCAGCCCCAGCCCAACCCCAGCCCCAGCCCTGCCCCAGCCCAACCCCAGCCCCAGCCCCAGCCCAACCCCAGCCCCAGCCCTGCCCCAGCCCAACCCCAGCCCCAGCCCTGCCCAGCCCCAGCCCCAGCCCCAGCCCTGCCCAAGACTTGGTTCCAGCCCCAGCCCCAGCCCCACCCTGGACCCAGCCCCAGCCCCAGCCCAGCCCCAGCCTAGCCCCAGCCCAGTCCTAGCCACCACCCATCCCCAGCCCTGCCCCCAGCCCAGCCCCAGCCCCACCCTGGACCCAGCCCCAGCCCAGCCCCATCCCCAGCCCTGCCCCAGCCCTGCCCTCAGCCCAGCCCCAGCCCCAGCCCGGCCCCAGTTCTGCCCCAGCCCCAGCCCCAGCCCAACCCTGGACCCAGCCCCAGCCCCAGCCCCACCCCAGCCTCATCCCCAGCCACAGCCCTGCCCCAGCCCCGTCCCTGCCCCTGCCCTGGACCCAGCCCCTGCCCTGGTCCCAGCCCCAGCCCAGCCCCAGCCCCACTCTCATCACCAGCCCAGCTCCAGCCACAGCCCAGCCCTAGCCGTGGACCCAGCCCCAGCCCTACCCCAACCCAAACCCATCCCCAGCCCAGCCCCCAGCCCCGGCCCTACCCCTGCCCAGTCCCGGTCCATGCCCAGCCCCAGCCCTGCCCCACCCTCGTCCACAGCCCAGATCCTGCCCCAGCCCTACCCCAGCCCACTCCCGGTCCATGCCCAGCCCCAGCCCTGCCCAGCCCCCAGCCCCAGCCCCAGCCCCAGCCCTGCCCAAGACTTGGTTCCAGCCCCAGCCCCAGCCCTGCCCCAGCACCGCCCTCGGCCCCAACGCCCAAGACCTGCCCTGGACCCAGGCCCAGGCCCACCCCAGCCTCATCCCCTGCCCAGCCCCAGCCCTGCCCCAGCCCAAGCCCCAGCCCCAGCCCCAGCCCCAGCCCCAGCCCCATCCGTTCCCCCAGCCTAGCCCAAACCCATCCCCATCTCTGCCCCCAGCCCAGCCCCAGCCACCGCCCAGCCCCAGGCCCAGCCCCAGCCTAGCCCCAGCCCTCTCCCCAGCCCCAGCCACATCCCAGCCCCAGGCCCAGCCCCAGCCCCAGCCCCATCCGTTCCCCCAGCCCAGCCCAACCCCATCCCCATCTCTGCCCCCAGCCCCAGCCCCAGCCCCAGCCCTGCCCCAGCCCAGCCCCAGCCCTGTCCCCAGCCACAGCCACCGCCCAGCCCCAGGCCCAGCCCCAGCCTAGCCCCAGCCCTGTCCCCAGCCACAGCCACAGCCCAGCCCCAGGCCCAGCCCCAGCCTAGCCCCAGCCCTGCCCCAGGCCCAGCCCCAGGCCTGACCTTAGCCCTGCCACAGCCCTGGCTCCTGCCCCAGCCCTGGCTCCAGCGCCAGCCCCAGCCCTGCCCATGCCTTGGTTCCAGCCCCAGCCCCAGCCCTGCGCCAACCCAGCCCCAGCCCAAGGCCCAGCCTCAAGCCTAGTCCTGCCCCAGCCCTGGCCCCAATCCAGCCCCAGCCCTACCCCTACCTCACCCCTAGCCCCAGCCCTGTCTGCAGCCCCAGCCACAGCTCCACCCTCGCCACCAGCCCAGCCCCAGCCCCAACCTTGGCCCCAGCCCAGCCCCAGGCCCAGCCCTGCCCCAGCCCAGCCCCAGCCACCGCCCAGCCCCTGCCCCAGCCCCAGCCCCTAGCCCAGCCCTGCCCAAGCCCAGCCCCACCCACAGCCCAGCCCCTGCCCCAGCCCTAGCCCCACGCTCGGCCCCCAGCCCAGCCCCTGCCCCAGCCCAAGCACTGGACCAGCCCCAGCCCCAGCCCCAGCCCCAGCCCAGCCCTAGCCCAGTCCCAGCCCCAGCCCAGCTCCAGCCACAGCCCAGCCAAAGCCCTGACCCCAGCCCAGCCCTAGCCCAGCCCCAGCTCCAGCCCCAGCCCCAGCCCAGCCCCAGCCCAGCCCCAGCCCAGCACTAGCCCAGCCCCAGCCCCACCCTCAGCCCCAGCCCAGCTCCAGCCACAGCCCAGCCAAAGCCCTGGACCCAGCCCCAGCCCAGCCCCATCCCCAGCCCTGCCCCAGCCCTGCCCTCAGCCCAGCCCCAGCCACAGCCCGGCCCCAGTTCTGCCCCAGCCCCAGCCCCAGCCCCACCCTGGACCCAGCCCCAGCCCCAGCCCAGCCCCAGCCTAGCCCAAGCCCAGTCCTAGCCACCACCCATCCCCAGCCCTGCCCCCAGCCCAGCCCCAGCCCCACCCTGGACCCAGCCCCAGCCCAGCCCCATACCCAGCCCTGCCCCAGCCCTGCCCTCAGCCCAGCCCCAGCCCAGCCCCAGCCCCAGCCCAGCCCCTGCCATGGTCCCAGCCCCAGCCCAGCCCCAGCCACAGCCCAGCCCCTGCCATGGCCCCAGACCCAGCCTAGCCCCAGCCCAGCCCCAGCCCCAGCCCAGCCCCAGCCCCACCCTCATCACCAGCCCAGCTCCAGCCACAGCCCAGCCCTAGCCGTGGACCCAGCCCCAGCCCTACCCCAACCCAAACCCATCCCCAGCCCAGCCCCAGCCCCGGCCCTACCCCTGCCCAGTCCCGGTCCATGCCCAGCCCCAGCCCTGCCCCACCCTCGTCCACAGCCCAGATCCTGGCCCAGCCCTACCCCCGCCCAGTCCCGGTCCATGCCCAGCCCCAGCCCTGCCCAGCCCCAGCCCCAGCCCCAGCCCCAGCCCTGCCCAAGACTTGGTTCCAGCCCCAGCCCTTCCCCAGCCCTGCCCCAGCCTAGCCCCAGCCCCAGCCCAGCCCCTGCCCTGGACCCAGCCCCAGCCCCACCCTCAGCCCCAGCCCAGCTCCAGCCACAGCCCAGCCACAGCCCTGGACCCAGCCCCAGCCCAGCCCCAGCCCCAGCCCTGCCCTAGCCCAGCCCCAGCCCTGGACCAAGCACCACCCCTGAGCCGAACCCAGCCCCAGCCTGGCCCCAGCCTTGCCCTAGCTCCAGCCCTAGCCCTGTCCCCAGCCTCGGCCCGTGCCCCTGCCCCAGTCCCAGTGCTGCCCCATTCCAGCCCCCAGCCCCAGCCCTGCCCTCAGCCAAGCCCCAGACCCAGCCTCGCCCCAGCCCTGTCCCGAGCCCCAGCCACCACCCAGCCCCAGCCCTGCCCCCTGCCCAGCCCCAGCCCCACCCTAGACCCAGCCCCAGCCCCAGCCCTGCCCCAGCCCTGCCCCAGCTTAGCCCCAGCCCCAGCCCAGCCCCTGCCCTGGAACCAGCCCCAGCCCCACCCCAGCCTCATCCCCAGCCACAGATCTGCCCCAGCCCCAGCCTGGCCCCGGCCCAGCCACAGCCCCAGCCCAGCCCCTGCCCTGGACCCAGCCCCTGCCCTGGACCCAGCCCCAGTAGCAGCCCCGGCCCCAGCCCTGCCCTAGCCCATCCCCAGCCCCACCCTCAGCCCCAGCCCAGCTCCACCCCAGCCCAGCCCCTGCCCTGGACCCAGCCACAGCCCTGGAGCCAGCCCCAGCCCAGCCCCAGTCCCAGCCCTGCCCTAGCCCAGCCCCAGCCCTGCCCCAGCCCAACCCAAGCCCCAGCCCCGTACCCAGCCCAGCCCCAGCCCCAGCCAAAGCCCTGCCCCAGCCCAGCCCCAGCCCTGGACCCAGCCCCAGCCCTCTCCCAGTCCCCGCCCCAGCCCCAGCTCTGGCCCCAGCCCAGCCACAGCCCAGCTCCAGCCACAGCCCAGCCACAGCCCTGGACCCAGCCCCAGCCCGGCCCCAGCCCTGCCCCAGCTCTGGCCCCAGCCCTATCCCCAGCCCCGGCCCCTGCCCCAGCCCCAGCCCTAGCCCAGCCCTGCCCCAGCCCTGGCCCCAGACTCGGCCCCAGCCCAGCCCCAGGCCTAGCCCTGTGCCAGCCCAGCCCAAGCCCTGGCCCAGCCCCAGCCGAAACCCCATCCTTGCCCCCAGCCCAGCCCTAGCCCTGCCCCTGTCCCAGCCCCAACCCAGCCCCAGCCCTGGAACCAGCCCCAGCCCCACCCCAGCCTCATCCCCAGCCCAGGCCCAGCCCTGCCCCAGCCCCAGCCCCAGGCCAGCCCCAGCCCAGCCCCAGCCAGAGCCCAGCCCCTGCCCTGGACAAAGCCCCAGCCCAGCCCCAGCCCCAGCCCCAGGCCTGCCCCAGCCCAGCCCCAGCCAGAGCCCAGCCCCAGCCCTGGACCCAGCCCCAGTCGCAGCCCTGGCCCCAGCCCAGCCCTAGCCCAGCCCCTGCCCCACCCTCAGCCCCAGCCCAGCTCCAGCTACAGACCAGCCACAGCCCTGGACCCAGCCCCAGCCCCAGCCCAGCCCCTGCCCCAGCCACAGCCCCGGCCCCAGCCCCAGCCCTGCCCCAGCCCAGCCCCAGCCCCAGCCCCAGCCCAGCCCCAGCCCCACCCTCAGCACCAGCCCAGCTCCAGCCATAGCCCAGCCAGAGACCTGGACCTAGCCCCAGCCCAGCCCCAGCCCCAGCCACAGCCCTGCCCCAGCCCTGGACCCAGCCCCAGCCCTAGCCCAGCCCCAGACCCAGCCCCAGCCCAACCCCAGCCCCAGCCCTGCCCTCAGCCCAACCCTGCCCTCAGCCCAGTCCCAGACCCAGTCTGGCCCCAGCCCTGTCCCTAGCCCCAGCCACAGCCCTAGCCCCAGCCCTGTCTGCAGCCCCAGCCCCAGCCCCACTCCAGCCTCATCCCCAGCCCAGGTCCAGCCCTGCCCAAGCCTCCGCCCTGCCCCAGCCCCAGCTCTGCACGGAACGCAGCCCGAGCCCGGCCCCAGCCCTGCCCCAGCTCTAGCCCCAGCCCTGCCCCCAGCCCCGCCCCCAGCCCCGGCCCCTGCCCCAGACCTGCCCCAGCCCTAGCCCCACGCTCGGCCCCCAGCCCAGCCCCTGCCCCAGCCCAAGCACTGGACCAGCCCCAGCCCCAGCCCAAGCACTGGACCAGCCCCAGCCCCAGCCCCCAGCCCCAGCCCAGCCCTAGCCCAGCCCCAGCCCAGCCCCAGCCCAGCACTAGCCCAGCCCCAGCCCCAGCCACAGCCCTGCCCCAGCCCTGGACCCAGCCCCAGCCCTAGCCCAGCCCCAGACCCAGCCCCAGCCCAACCCCAGCCCCAGCCCTGCCCTCAGCCCAACCCTGCCCTCAGCCCAGTCCCAGACCCAGTCTGGCCCCAGCCCTGTCCCTAGCCCCAGCCACAGCCCTAGCCCCAGCCCTGTCTGCAGCCCCAGCCCCAGCCCCACTCCAGCCTCATCCCCAGCCCAGGTCCAGCCCTGCCCAAGCCTCCGCCCTGCCCCAGCCCCAGCTCTGCACGGAACGCAGCCCGAGCCCGGCCCCCAGCCCTGCCCCAGCTCTAGCCCCAGACCTGCCCCAGCCCTAGCCCCACGCTCGGCCCCAGCCAGCCCCTGCCCCAGCCCAAGCACTGGACCAGCCCCAGCCCCAGCCCCAGCCCCAGCCCAGCCCTAGCCCAGTCCCAGCCCCAGCCCAGCTCCAGCCACAGCCCAGCCAAAGCCCTGCCCCCAGCCCAGCCCTAGCCCGGCCCCAGCTCCAGCCCCAGCCCCAGCCCAGCCCCAGCCCAGCCCCAGCCCAGCACTAGCCCAGCCCCAGCCCCACCCTCAGCCCCAGCCCAGCTCCAGCCACAGCCCAGCCAAAGCCCTGGACCCAGCCCCAGCCCAGCCCCATCCCCAGCCCTGCCCCAGCCCTGCCCTCAGCCCAGCCCCAGCCACAGCCCGGCCCCAGTTCTGCCCCAGCCCCAGACCCAGCCCAACCCTGGACCCAGCCCCATCCCCAGCCCAGCCCCAGCACCAGCCCTGCCCCAGCCTAGCCCCAGCCCCAGTCCAGCCCCTGCCCTGGACCCAGTCCCAGCCCCAGCCCAGCCCCAGCCCAGCCCCAGCCACCACCCAGCCCCAGCCCTGCCCCCAGCCCAGCCCCAGCCCCACGCTGGACCCAGCCCCAGCCCCAGCCCTTCCCCAGCCCTGCCCCAGCCTAGCCCCAGCCCCAGCCCAGCCCCTGCCCTGGACCCAGCCCCAGTCCCACCCCAGCCCCAGCTCTGCCCCCAGCCCAGCCACAAGCCCCAGCCAAAGCCCTGCCCTAGCCCAGCCCCAGCCCCAGCCCCAGCCCAGCCCTAGCCCCAGCCCCAGCCCCAGCCCCAGCCCCAGCCCAGCCACACCCTGGACCCAGCCCCAGCCCCAGCCCAGCCCCAGCCCTGCCCCAGGCTAGCCCCAGCCCCAGCCCAGCCCCTGCCCTGGACCCAGCCCCGGCCCCACCCCAGCCTCATCATCAGCCCAGGCACAGCCCTGCCCCAGCTCAAGCCCCAGCCCCAGCCCCAGCCCCATCCGTTCCCCCAGCCCAGCCTAGCCCCATCCCCATCTCTGCCCCCAGCCCAGCCCCAGCCCCAGCCCTGCCCCAGCCCAGCCCCAGCCCCAGCCCTAGCCCAGCCCCAGCCCCACCCTCAGCACCAGCCCAGCTCCAGCCATAGCCCAGCCAGAGACCTGGACCTAGCCCCATCCCAGCCCCAGCCCCAGCCCCAGCCACAGCCCTGCCCCAGCCCAAGCCCCAGCCCCAGCCCCAGCCCCATCCGTTCCCCCAGCCCAGCCCAGCCCCATCCCCATCTCTGCCCCCAGCCCAGCCCCAGCCCAGCCCTGCCCCAGCCCAGCCCCAGCCCCAGCCCAGCCCAGCCCCAGCCCCACCCTCAGCACCAGCCCAGCTCCAGCCATAGCCCAGCCAGAGACCTGGACCTAGCCCCAGCCCAGCCCCAGCCCCAGCCACAGCCCTGCCCCAGCCCTGGACCCAGCCCCCAGCCCTAGCCCAGCCCCAGACCCAGCCCCAGCCCAACCCCAGCCCCAGCCCTGCCCTCAGCCCAACCCTGCCCTCAGCCCATTCCCAGACCCAGTCTGGCCCCAGCCCTGTCCCTAGCCCCAGCCACAGCCCTAGCCCCAGCCCTGTCTGCAGCCCCAGCCCCAGCCCCACTCCAGCCTCATCCCCAGCCCAGGTCCAGCCCTGCCCAAGCCTCCGCCCCTGCCCCAGCCCCAGCTCTGCACGGAACGCAGCCCGAGCCCGGCCCCAGCCCTGCCCCAGCTCTAGCCCCAGCCCTGCCCCCAGCCCCGCCCCCAGCCCCGGCCCTGCCCCAGACCTGCCCCAGCCCTAGCCCCACACTCGGCCCCAGCCCAGCCCCTGCCCCAGCCCTGCCCCGGCCCAGCCCTAGCCCCAGCCCAGCCCCAGCCCTGCCCCAGCCCAACCCCAACCCAGCCCCAGCCCCAGCCCCGCCCCAGCCCTAGCCCCACACTCGGCCCCAGCCCAGCCCCTGCCCCAGCCCTGCCCCGGCCCAGCCCTAGCCCCAGCCCAGCCCCAGCCCTGCCCCAGCCCAGCCCCCAGCCCCGCCCCCATCCCCGGCCCCTGCCCCAGACCTGCCCCAGCCCTAGCCCCACACTCGGCCCCAGCCCAGCCCCTGCCCCAGCCCTGCCCCGGCCCAGCCCTAGCCCCAGCCCTGCCCCAGCCCTGCCCCAGCCCAGCCCCAGCCCCAGCCCCGCCCCAGCCCTGCCCCAGCCCAGCCCCAGCTCCAGCCCCGCCCCAGCCTTGCCCCAGCCTCACTCCAGCCCCTGCCCTTGACCCAGTCCCAGCCCCAGCCCTGCCCCCGGCCCAGCCCCAACCCCACCTTGGACCCAGCCCCAGCCCCAGCCCAGTTCCAGCCATGCCCTAGCCCCAGCCTCAGTCCCTGCACAAGCCCAGTCAGGTCCCAGCCCAGCCCCAGCCCCAGCCCCAGCCCTGCCCCAGCCCAGCTCCAGCCACAGCCCAGCCCCAGCCCAGGACCCAGCCCCATCCCCGGCCCCAGCCCCTGCCCCAGCCCAGCCCCAGCCCAGCCCCAGCCACCGCCCAGCCCCAGCCCTGCCCCCAGCCAAGCCCCAGCCCCAGCCCCAGCCCCAGCCCAGCCCCACCCTGGACCCAGCCCCTGCCCCAGCCCAGCCCCAGCCCTGCCCCAGGCTAGCCCCAGCCCCAGCCCAGCCCCTGCCCTGGACCCAGCCCCGGCCCCACCCCAGCCTCATCATCAGCCCAGGCACAGCCCTGCCCCAGCCAAGCCCCAGCCCCAGCCCCATCCGTTCCCCCAGCCCAGCCCAGCCCCATCCCCATCTCTGCCCCCAGCCCAGCCCCAGCCCCAGCCCTGCCCCAGCCCAGCCCCAGCCCCAGCCCCAGCCCAGCCCCAGCCCCACCCTCAGCACCAGCCCAGCTCCAGCCATAGCCCAGCCAGAGACCTGGACCTAGCCCCAGCCCAGCCCCAGCCCCAGCCACAGCCCTGCCCCAGCCCTGGACCCAGCCCCAGCCCTAGCCCAGCCCCAGCCCCAGCCCCAGCCCAACCCCAGCCCCAGCCCTGCCCTCAGCCCAACCCTGCCCTCAGCCCAGTCCCAGACCCAGTCTGGCCCCAGCCCTGTCCCTAGCCCCAGCCACAGCCCTAGCCCCAGCCCTGTCTGCAGCCCCAGCCCCAGCCCCACTCCAGCCTCATCCCCAGCCCAGGTCCAGCCCTGCCCAAGCCTCCGCCCTGCCCCAGCCCCAGCTCTGCACGGAACGCAGCCCGAGCCCGGCCCCAGCCCTGCCCCAGCTCTAGCCCCAGCCCTGCCCGCAGCCCTGGCCCCTGCCCCAGACCTGCCCCAGCCCTAGCCCCACGCTCGGCCCCAGCCCAGCCCCTGCCCCAGCCCAAGCACAGGACCAGCCCCAGCCCCAGCTCCAGCCCCAGCCCCAGCCCAGCCCCAGCCCAGCCCCGCCCCAGCCCAGCACTAGCCCAGCCCCAGCCCCACCCTCAGCCCCAGCCCAGCTCCAGCCACAGCCCAGCCAAAGCCCTGGACCCAGCCCCAGCCCAGCCCCATCCCCAGCCCTGCCCCAGCCCTGCCCTCAGCCCAGCCCCAGCCACAGCCCGGCCCCAGTTCTGCCCCAGCCCCAGCCCCAGCCCCACCCTGGACCCAGCCCCAGCCCTAGCCCAGCCCCTGCCCCACCCTCATCCCCAGCCCAGCTCCAGCTATAGACCAGCCACAGCCCTGGACCCAGCCCCAGCCCAGCCCCTGCCCCAGTCACAGCCCCGGCCCCAGCCCCAGCCATGCCCCAGCCCAACCCCAGCCCCAGCCTAGCCCCCAGCCCCGGCCCTGCCCCAGCCCAACCCCAGCCAAAGCCCTGCCCCAGCCCTGGACCCAGCCCCAGCCCCAGCCCCAGCCCCACCCCCGGCCCCATCCAAGGCCCCAGCCCAGCCCTAGCCCAGCCCTTCCCCAGCCCCAGGCCTAGCCCAGCCCAGCCCCAGCCCAGCCCCAGCCCCAGCCCCAGCCCCAGCCCAGCCCCACCCTGGACCCAGCCCCAGCCCCAGCCCAGCCCCAGCCCTGCCCCAGGCTAGCCCCAGCCCCAGCCCAGCCCCTGCCCTGGACCCAGCCCCGGCCCCACCCCAGCCTCATCATCAGCCCAGGCACAGCCCTGCCCCAGCCCAAGCCCCAGCCCAAGCCCCAGCCCCAGCCCCAGCCCCATCCGTTCCCCCAGCCCAGCCCAGCCCCATCCCCATCTCTGCCCCCAGCCCAGCCCCAGCCCCAGCCCTGCCCCAGCCCAGCCCCAGCCCCAGCCGCAGCCCAGCCCCAGCCCCACCCTCAGCACCAGCCCAGCTCCAGCCATAGCCCAGCCAGAGACCTGGACCTAGCCCCAGCCCAGCCCCAGCCACAGCCACAGCCCTGCCCCAGCCCTGGACCCAGCCCCAGCCCTAGCCCAGACCCAGACCCAGCCCCAGCCCAACCCCAGCCCCAGCCCTGCCCTCAGCCCAACCCTGCCCTCAGCCCAGTCCCAGACCCAGTCTGGCCCCAGCCCTGTCCCTAGCCCCAGCCACAGCCCTAGCCCAGCCCTGTCTGCAGCCCCAGCCCCAGCCCCACTCCAGCCTCATCCCCAGCCCAGGTCCAGCCCTGCCCAAGCCTCCGCCCTGCCCCAGCCCCAGCTCTGCACGGAACGCAGCCCGAGCCCGGCCCCAGCCCTGCCCCAGCTCTAGCCCCAGCCCTGCCCCCAGCCCTGGCCCCTGCCCCAGACCTGCCCCAGCCCTAGCCCCACGCTCGGCACCAGCCCAGCCCCTGCCCCAGCCCAAGCACTGGACCAGCCCCAGCCCCAGCCCCAGCCCCAGCCCAGCCCTAGCCCAGTCCCAGCCCCAGCCCAGCTCCAGCCACAGCCCAGCCAAAGCCCTGCCCCCAGCCCAGCCCTAGCCCGGCCCCAGCTCCAGCCCCAGCCCCAGCCCAGC
>NW_027143139.1:0-80194 GCF_026170545.1 Melanerpes formicivorus
GGTCTGGGGCTGGGGCAGAACTGGGGCCGGGCTGGGGCTGGGGCTGGGTCCAGGGTGGGGCTGGGGCTGGGCTGGGGGCAGGGCTGGGGCTGGGTGGTGGCTGGGGTTGGGCTGGGGCTGGGCTGGGGCTGGGACTGGGCCCAGGGCAGGGGCTGGACTGGGTCTGGGGCTAGGCTGGGGCAGGGCTGGGTCTGGGTCTGGGTCCAGGGTGGGGCTGGGTCCAGGGTTGGGCTGGGTCTGGGTCTGGGGCAGAACTGGGGCCGGGCTGGGGCTGGGGCTGGGCTGAGGGCAGGGCTGGGGCTGGGGCTAGGCTGGGGCTGGGCTGGGTCTGGGGCTGGGTCCAGGGTGGGGCTGGGTCCAGGGTTGGGCTGGGTCTGGGGCTTGGGGCAGAACTGGGGCCGGGCTGGGGCTGGGGCTGGGTTGGCGCAGTGCTGGGGCTGGGGCTGGAACCAAGGCATGGGCAGGGATGGGGCTGGGTCCAGGGCAGGGCTTGGGCTGGGGCCGAGGGCGGGGCTGGGGCAGGGCTGGGGCTGGGGCTGGGGCTGGGGCTGGGGCTGGGCGGGGCTGGGGCTGGGCAGGGCTGGGGCTGGGCATGGACCGGGACTGGGCAGGGGTAGGGCTGGGGAAGGGGCTGGGCTAGGGACGAGGGTGGGGCAGGGCTGGGGCTGGGCATGGACCGGGACTGGGCAGGGGTAAGGCCGGGGCTGGGGGCTGGGCTGGGGCTGGGTTTAGTTTGGGGCAGGGCTGTGGCTGGGTCCAGGGCTGGGGTAGGGCTGTGGCTGGGGGCTGGGGCTGGGCTGGGTCTAGGTCCAGGTCTGTGGCTGGTCTGTGGCTAGAGCTGGGCTGGTGCTGAGGGTGGGGCTGGAGCTGGGCTGGTGCTGGGGCTGGGTCTGGGCTGGTGCTGAGGGTGGGGCTGGGGCTGGGCTGGGGCTGGGCTGGGTCTGGGTCCACGGCAGGGGCTAGGCTGTGGCTGTGGCTGGGCTGGGGCAGGGCAGGGCAGGGGCTGTGGCTGGGCTGTGGCTGGAGCTGGGCTGGGGCCGGGGCTGGGGCCGGGGGTGGGGGCTGGGGCTGGGGCTGGGTCCAGGGCTGGGGCAGGGCGGTGGCTGGGGCTGGGCTGGGGCAGGGCTTTGGCTGGGGCTGGGGCTGGGCTGGGGCAGGGCTGGGGCTGGGCTAGGGCAGGGCTGGGGCCGGGGCTGCGACTGGGGCTGGGTCCAGGGCTGGGGCTGGGCTGTGGCTGGGGCTGGGGCTGGGCTGGGGCTGGGGCAGGTGCTGGGGCTGGGACCAGGGCAGGGGCTGGGTCCAGGGCAGGGGTAGGGCTGGGGCAGGGGCTGGGCCGTGGCAGGGCTGGGGCTGGGGCAGGGCTGGGGCTGGGGATGAGGCTGGGGTGGGGCTGGGGCTGGGTCCAGGGCAGGGGCTGGGCTGGGGCTGGGGCTAGGCTGGGGCAGGTCTGGGGCTGGGGGCTGGGCTGGGGCTGGGGCTGGGTCCAGGGTTGGGCTGGGTCTGGGGCTGGGGCAGAACTGGGGCCAGGCTGGGGGCTGGGGCTGGGTCCAGGGTGGGGGCTGGGGCTGGGCTGGGGGCAGGGCTGGGGCTGGGTGGTGGCTGGGGTTGGGCTGGGGCTGGGCTGGGGCTGGGACTGGGCCCAGGGCAGGGGCTGGACTGGGTCTGGGGCTAGGCTGGGGCAGGGCTGGGTCTGGGGCTGGGTCCAGGGTGGGGCTGGGTCCAGGGTTGGGCTGGGTCTGGGGCTGGGGCAGAACTGGGGCCGGGGCTGGGCTGAGGGCAGGGCTGGGGCTGGGGCTGGAGCCAGGGTTGGGGCCAGGCTGTGTCTGGGTCTGGGCTGAGGGCAGGGCTGGGGCTGGGGCTGGGATGGGTCTGGGGCTGGGGACAGGCCTGGGGCCAGGCTGGGTCTGGGGCTGGGCTGAGGGCAGTGCTGGGGCTGGGGGCTGGGATGGGGCAGGACTGGGACTGGGGCTGGGGCACGGGCTGAGGCTGGGGTCAGAACTAGGGCTGGAGCTAGGGCAGGGCTGGAGGCAGGCTGGGGCTGGGCTGGGGCAGGGCAGGGGCTGGTGCTGGGCTGGGGCTGGGTCCAGGGCTGTGACAGTGCTGTGGCTGGAGCTGGGCTGTGGCTGAGGGTGGGGCTGGGGCTGCGACTGGTGCTGGATCCAGGGCTGGGGCTGGGCTGTGACTGGGGCTGGGCTGGGGCAGGGCTGGGGCTGGGGCTGGGGATGGGCTGGGGCTGGGCCGGGGCAGGGCTGGCTGTGGCAGGGCTGGGGCTGGGCTGGGGCTGGGTTCGGTGCAGGGCTGGGGCAGGGGCAGGGCTAGGCTGGGGCCGGGGATGGGGCCGTGAGTGGGGCTTGGCTGGGGTTGGGGCTGGGGCTGGGGCTGGGCTGGGGCCTGGCTGGGCCTGGGCTGGGTATGAGGCTGGGGTGGGGCTGGGGCTGGGTCCAGGGCAGGGTCTTGGCTGGGGCTGGGGCTAGGCTGGGGCAGGGCTGGGGCAGGGCTGGGGTTGGGGCTGGGTCCAGGGTGGGGCTGGGGCTGGGCTGGGGGCAGGGCTGGGGCTGGGCGGTGGCTGGGGCTAGTCTGGGGCAGGGCTGGGGCTGGGCTGGGTCTGGGGCTGGGTCCAGGGCAGGGGCTGGAGTAGGGCTGGTGATAGGCTGGGGTAGGACAGGGTCCGGGCTGGGGCTGGGGCTGGGCTGAGGGCAGGGCTGGGTCAGGGCTGGGGATGGGGCTGGGCTGGGGCTGGGTCCAGGGCTGTGGCTGGGCTGTGGCTGGAGCTGGGCTGGGGCTGAGGGTGGGGCTGGGGCTGGGCTAGGGCTGGGCTGAGGCCGGGGCTGCGACTGAGGCTGGGTCCAGGGCTGGGGCTGGGCTGGCACAGGGCTGGGGCTGTGGCTGGGGCTGGGCTGGGGCTGGGTCCAGGGCAGGGGCTGGGCAGGGGCTGGGCTGGGGGCCGAGGGTGGGGCTGGGGCAGGGCTGGGGCTGAGGCTGGGTCCTGGGTGGTGCTGGGGCTGGGCTGGGGGCAGGGCTGGGGCTGGGCGGTGGCTGGGGCTGGCCTGAGGCTGGGCTGGGGCTGGGACTGGGTCCAGGGCAGGGTCTGGACTGGGGCTGGGGCTAGGCTGGGGCAGGGCTGGGGCTGGGCTGGGGCTGGGGCTGGGTCCAGGGCTGTGGCAGGGCTGTGGCTGGAGCTGGGCTGGGGCTGAGGGTGGGGCTGGGGTTGCGACTGCTGCTGGATCCAGGGCTGGGGCTGGGCTGTGACTGGGGCTGGGCTGGGGCAGGGCTGGGGCTGGGACTGGGGATGGGCTGGGGCTGGGCCGGGGCAGGGCTGGCTGTGGCAGGGCTGGGGCTGGGCTGGGGGCTGGGTTCGGTGCAGGGCTGGGGCAGGGGCAGGGCTAGTCTGGGGCCGGGGGATGGGGCCGTGAGTGGGGCTTGGTTGGGGGCAGGGGCTGGGGGCCGGGTTGGGGCTGGGTTCAGTGCAGGGCTGGGGCTGGGGCAGGTCTAGGCCTGGGCTGGGCATGAGGCTGGGGGTGGGGCTGGGGCTGGGTCCAGGGGTGGGGCTGGGCTGGGGCTGGGCTGAGTGCAGGGCTAGGGCTGGGCTGGGGGCAAGGATGGGGTTTGGGCTGGGGCTGGGCCAGGGCTTGGGCTGGGCAGGGAGAGGGGCTGGGCTGGGGTACGGCTGGCACAGGGCTAGGCCTGGGGCTGGGCTGGGGCCGAGTCTGGGGCCGGGGCTGGGGACGGGGCAGGGTCAGGAACTGGCAGGGCTTGAACTGGGGCTGGGCTGGGGGCCAAGGTTGGGGCTGGGGCTGGGGCTGCAGACAGGGCTGGGGCTAGGGCTGAGGTAGGGGTAGGGCTGGGGCTGGACTGGGGCCAGGGCTGTGGCAGGACTAGGCTTGAGGCTGGGCCTTGGGCTGGGGCTGGGTTGGCGCAGTGCTGGGGCTGGGGCTGGAACCAAGGCATGGGCAGGGCTGGGGCTGGGTCCAGGGCAGGGCTTGGGCTGGGGGCCGAGGGCGGGGCTGGGGCAGGGCTGGGGCTGGGGCTGGGGCTGGGGCTGGGCGGGGCTGGGGCTGGGCAGGGCTGGGGCTGGGCATGGACCGGGACTGGGCAGGGGTAGGGCTGGGGAAGGGGCTGGGCTAGGGACGAGGGTGGGGCAGGGCTGGGGCTGGGCCATGGACCGGGACTGGGCAGGGGGTAAGGCCGGGGCTGGGGGGCTGGGCTGGGGCTGGGTTTGGTTTGGGGCAGGGCTGGGGCTGGGTCCAGGGCTGGGGTAGGGCTGTGGCTGGGGCTGGGGCTGGGCTGGGTCTAGGTCCAGGTCTGTGGCTGGGCTGTGGCTGGAGCTGGGCTGGTGCTGAGGGTGGGGCTGGAGCTGGGCTGGTGCTGGGGCTGGGTCTGGGCTGGTGCTGAGGTTGGGGCTGGGGCTGGGCTGGGGCTGGGTCTGGGGCTGGGCTGGTGCTGAGGGTGGGGCTGGGGCTGGGCTGGGGCAGGGGCAGGGCAGGGGCTGTGGCTGGGCTGTGGCTGGAGCTGGGCTGGGGCCGGGGATGGGGCCGGGGGTGGGGCTGGGGCTGGGGGCTGGGGCGGGGACTGGGGAGAGGGCTGGGGCTGGGGCTGGGTCCAGGGCTGGGGCAGGGCGGTGGCTGGGGCTGGGCTGGGTCAGGGCTTTGGCTGGGGCTGGGGCTGGGCTAGGGCAGGGGCTGGGGCTGGGCTAGGGCAGGGCTGGGGCTGGGGCTGGGCTGGGGCTGGGTCCAGGGCTGTGGCTGGGCTGTGGCTGGAGCTGGGCTGGGGGCTGAGGGTGGGGCTGGGGCTGGGGCTAGGGCTGGGCTGGGGGTGGGGCTGGGGCTGGGGCTGGGGGCCAGGTCTGGGGGCCAGGCTGTGTCTGGGGCTGGGCTGAGGGCAGGGCTGGGGCTGGGGCTGGGGCTGGGATGGGTCTGGGGCTGGGAACAGGCCTGGGGCCAGGCTGGGTCTGGGGCTGGGCTGAGGGCAGTGTTGGGGCTGGGGGCTGGGATGGGGCAGGACTGGGACTGGGGCTGGGGCACGGGCCGAGTCTGGGGTCAGAACTGGGGCTGGAGCTAGGGCAGGGCTGGAGGCAGGCTGGGGCTGGGCTAGGGCAGGGCAGGGGCTGGTGCTGGGCTGGGGCTGGGTCCAGGGTTGGGCTGGGTCTGGGGCTGGGGCAGAACTGGGGCCGGGCTGGGGCTGGGGCTGGGCTGGGGCTGGGTGGTGGCTGGGGCTGGGCTGGGGCTGGGCTGGGGCTGGGACTGGGTCCAGGGTGGGGCTGGGGCTGGGCTGGGGGCAGGGCTGGGGCTGGGAGATGGCTGGGGCTGGGATGGGGCTGGGATGGGGCTGGGACTGGGTCCAGGGCAGGGGCTGGACTGGGTCTGGGGCTAGGCTGGGGGCAGGGCTGGGTCTGGGGCTGGGCTGGGGCTGGGACTGGGTCCAGGGTTGGGCTGGGGCTGGGGCTGGGGCAGAACTGGGGCCGGGCTGGGGCTGGGGCTGGGCTGGGGCTGGGTCCAGGGCTGGGGCAGGACGGTGGCTGGGGGCTGGGCTGGGGCAGGGCTTTGGCTGGGGCTGGGGCTGGGCTGGGGGCAGGGCTGGGGCTGGGCTAAGGCAGGGCTGGGGCTGGGTGGTGGCTGGGGCTGGGCTGGGGCTGGGCTGGGGCTGGGACTGGGTCCAGGGCAGGGGCTGGACTGGGTCTGGGGCTAGGCTGGGGCAGGGCTGGGTCTGGGGCTGGGCTGGGGCTGGGGACTGGGTCCAGGGTTGGGCTGGGTCTGGGTCTGGGGCAGAACTGGGGGTCGGGCTGGGGCTGGGGCTGAGCTGAGGGCAGGGCTGGGGCTGGGGCTGGAGCCAGGGTTGGGGAAGGAGCCAGGGCTGGGGCAGGGCTGAGGTCAGGCCTGGGGCTGCAGCTGGGGCAGGGCTGGGGCTGGGGTTGGGGCTGGGCCTGGGGCTGGGGCTGGGGTTGGGGCTGGGGCCTGGGGGCTGGGGCCAGGTCTGGGGCCAGGCTGTGTCTGGGGCTGGGCTGAGGGCAGGGCTGGGGCTGGGGCTGGGATGGGTCTGGGGCTGGGAACAAGCCTGGGGCCAGGCTGGGTCTGGGTCTGGGCTGAGGGCAGTGCTGGGGCTGGGGGCTGGGATGGGGCAGGACTGGGACTGGGGCAGGGGCACGGGCCGAGGCTGGGGTCAGAACTAGGGCTGGAGCTAGGGCAGGGCTGGAGGCAGGCTGGGGCTGGGCTAGGGGCAGGGCAGGGGCTGGTGCTGGGCTAGGGCTGGGTCCAGGGCTGTGACAGTGCGGTGGCTGGAGCTGGGCTGTGGCTGAGGGTGGGGCTGGGGCTGCGACTGGTGCTGGATCCAGGGCTGGGGCAGGGCTGTGACTGGGGCTGGCCTGGGCAGGGCTGGGGCTGGGGCTGGGGCTGGGGCAGGGGCTGGGGCTGGGCGGTGTCTGGGGCTGGGCTGGGACAGGGCAGGGGCAGGGTCTGGGCTGGGGGCAGGGGATGGGGATGGGTCTGGGCTGGGCTGGGGCAGGGCTGGGCTTGGGCTGGGGATGAGGCTGGGCTGGGGCTGGGGATGAGGCTGGGGCAGGGCTGGGGCAGGGCTGGGGCTGGGCGGTGGCTGGGGCTGGCCTGAGGCTGGGCTGGGGCTGGGACTGGGTCCAGGGCAGGGTCTGGACTGGGGCTGGGGCTAGGCTGGGGCAGGGCTGGGGCTGGGCTGGGGCTGGGGCTGGGTCCAGGGTGGGGCTGTGTCCAGGGCTGGGGCAGGACTGGGGCCGGGCTGGGGTTGGGGCTGGGCTGAGGGCAGGGCTGGGGCAGGGCTGGGGATAGGGCTGGGGCTGGGCTAGGGCAGGGCTGGGGCTGGGGCTGGGCTGGGGCTGGGTCCAGGGCTGTGGCAGGGCTGTGGCTGGAGCTGGGCTGGGGCTGAGGGTGGGGCTGGGGCTGCGACTGGTGCTGGATCCAGGGCTGGGGCTGGGCTGTGACTGGGGCTGGGCTGGGGCAGGGCTGGGGCTGGGGCTGGGGCTGGGGCAGGGGCGGGGGACTGGGAGAGGGGCTGGGGCTGGGGCTGGGTCCAGGGCTGGGGCTGGGCGGTGTCTGGGGCTGGGCTGGGACAGGGCAGGGGCAGGGTCTGGGCTGGGGGCAGGGATGGGGATGGGTCTGGGCTGGGCTGGGGCAGGGCTGGGCTTGGGGCTGGGGATGAGGCTGGGCTGGGGCTGGGGATGAGGCTGGGGCAGGGCTGGGGCAGGGCTGGGGCTGAGGCTGGGTCCAGGGTGGTGCTGGGGCTGGGCTGGGGGCAGGGCTGGGGCTGGGCGGTGGCTGGGGCTGGCCTGAGGCTGGGCTGGGGCTGGGACTGGGTCCAGGGCAGGGTCTGGACTGGGGCTGGGGCTAGGCTGGGGCAGGGCTGGGGCTGGGCTGGGGCTGGGGCTGGGTCCAGGGTGGGGCTGTGTCCAGGGCTGGGGCAGGACTGGGGCCGGGCTGGGGTTGGGGCTGGGCTGAGGGCAGGGCTGGGGCTGGGTCCAGGGCTGTGGCAGGGCTGTGGCTGGAGCTGGGCTGGGGCTGAGGGTGGGGCTGGGGTTGCGACTAGTGCTGGATCCAGGGCTGGGGCTGGGCTGTGACTGGGGCTGGGCTGGGGCAGGGCTGGGGCTGGGGCTGGGGGATGGGCTGGGGCTGGGCCGGGGCAGGGCTGGCTGGGGCAGGGCTGGGGCTGGGCTGGGGCTGGGTTCGGTGCAGGGCTGGGGCAGGGGCAGGGCTAGGCTGGGGCCAGGGATGGGGCCGTGAGTGGAGCTTGGCTGGGGTTGGGGCTGGGGCTGGGGCTGGGCTGGGGCCTGGCTGGGCCTGGGCTGGGTATGAGGCTGGGGTGGGGCTGGGACTGGGTCCAGGGCAGGGTCCTGGCTGGGGCTGGGGCTAGGCTGGGGCAGGGCTGGGGCAGGGCTGGGGTTGGGGCTGGGTCCAGGGTGGGGCTGGGGCTGGGCTGGGGGCAGGGCTGGGGCTGGGGGGTGGCTGGGGCTGGGTCCAGGGCAGGGGCTGGAGTAGGGCTGGTGATAGGCTGGGGTAGGACAGGGTCCGGGCTGGGGCTGGGGCTGGGCTGAGGGCAGGGCTGGGTCAGGGCTGGGGATGGGGCTGGGCTGGGGCTGGGTCCAGGGCTGTGGCTGGGCTGTGGCTGGAGCTGGGCTGGGGCTGAGGGTGGGGTTGGGGCTGGGCTAGGGCTGGGCTGGGGCCGGGGCTGCGACTGGGGCTGGGTCCAGGGCTGGGGCTGGGCTGTGGCTAGGGCTGGCCTGGCACAGGGCTGGGGCTGTGGCTGGGGCTGGGCTGGGGCTGGGTCCCGGGCAGGGGCTGGGCAGGGGCTGGGCTGGGGCCGAGGGTGGGGCTGGGGCAGGGCTGGGGCTGGGGCTGGGGCTGGGGGCTAGGGCTGGGGCTGGGGCTGAGGGCAGGGCTGGGCTAGGGCTGGGGCTGGGCTGGGGGCCGGGTTGGGGCTGGGTTCGGTGCAGGGCTGGGGCTGGGGCAGGGCTAGGCCTGGGCTGGGCATGAGGCTGGGCTGGGGCTGGGGCTGGGCTGGTGGCGAGGGTGGGGCTGGGGCTGGGGGCTGCGGACAGGGCTGGGGGCTAGGGCTGAGGTAGGGGTAGGGCTGGGGCTGGATTGGGGCCAGGGCTGTGGCAGGACTAGGCTTGAGGCTGGGCCTTGGGCTGGGGCTGGGTTGGCGCAGTGCTGGGGCTGGGGCTGGAACCAAGGCATGGGCAGGGCTGGGGCTGGGTCCAGGGCAGGGCTTGGGCTGGGGGCCGAGGGCGGGGCTGGGGGCAGGGCTGGGGCTGGGGCTGGGGCTGGGGCTGGGGCTGGGCGGGGCTGGGGGCTGGGCAGGGCTGGGGCTGGGCATGGACCGGGACTGGGCAGGGGTAGGGCTGGGGAAGGGGCTGGGCTAGGGACGAGGGTGGGGCAGGGCTGGGGCTGGGCATGGACGGGGACTGGGCAGGGGTAAGGCCGGGGCTGGGGGCTGGGCTGGGGCTGGGTTTGGTTTGGGGCAGGGCTAGGGCTGGGTCCAGGGCTGGGGTAGGGCTGAGGCTGGAGCTGGGGCTGGGCTGGGTCTAGGTCCAGGTCTGTGGCTGGGCTGTGGCTGGAGCTGGGCTGGTGCTGAGGGTGGGGCTGGAGCTGGGCTGGTGCTGGTGCTGGGTCTGGGCTGGTGCTGAGGGTGGGGCTGGGGCTGGGCTGGGGCTGAGTCTGGGGCTGGGCTGGTGCTGAGGGTGGGGCTGGGGCTGGGCTGGGGCAGGACAGGGCAGGGGCTGTGGCTGGGCTGTGGCTGGAGCTGGGCTGGGGGCCGGGGATGGGGCCGGGGGTGGGGGCTGGGGCTGGGGCTGGGGCGGGGACTGGGAGAGGGCTGGGGCAGGGCGGTGGCTGGGGCTGGGCTGGGTCAGGGCTTTGGCTGGGGCTGGGGCTGGGCTGGGGCAGGGCTGGGGCTGGGCTAGGGCAGGGCTGGGGCTCGGGCTGGGCTGGGGCTGGGTCCAGGGCTGTGGCTGGGCTGTGGCTGGAGCTGGGCTGGGGCTGAGGGTGGGGCTGGGGCTGGGCTAGGGCTGGGCTGGGGCCGGGGCTGCGACTGGGGCTGGGTCCAGGGCTGTGGCTGGGCTGTGGCTGGGGCTGTGGCTGGGCTGGGGCTGGGACCAGGGCAGGGGCTGGGTCCAGGGCAGGGGCAGGGCTGGGGCAGGGGCTGGGCCGTGGCAGGGCTGGGGCTGGGGCAGGGCTGGGGCTGGGGATGAGGCTGGGGTGGGGCTGGGGCTGGGTCCAGGGCAGGGGCTGGGCTGGGGCTGGGGCTAGGCTGGGGCAGGTCTGGGGCTGGGGCTGGGCTGGGGCTGGGGCTGGGTCCAGGGTTGGGCTGGGTCTGGGGCTGGGGCAGAACTGGGGCCGGGCTGGGGCTGGGGCTGGGCTGGGGCTGGGTCCAGGGTGGGGGCTGGGGCAGGGCTGGGGGCAGGGCTGGGGCTGGGTGGTGGCTGGGGCTGGGCTGGGGCTGGGCTGGGGCTGGGACTGGGTCCAGGGCAGGGGCTGGACTGGGTCTGGGGCTAGGCTGGGGCAGGGCTGGGGCTGGGGCTGGGCTGGGGCTGGGACTGGGTCCAGGGTTGGGCTGGGTCTGGGGCTGGGACAGAACTGGGGCCGGGCTGGGGCTGGGGCTGGGCTGAGGGCAGGGCTGGGGCTGGGGCTGGGGCTGGAGCCAGGGTTGGGGAAGGAGCCAGGGCTGGGGCAGGGCTGAGGTCAGGCCTGGGGCTGCGGCTGGGGCAGGGCTGGGGCTGGGGTTGGGGCTGGGCCTGGGGCTGGGGCTGGGGCCAGGTCTGGGGCCAGGCTGTGTCTGGGGGCTGGGCTGAGGGCAGGGCTGGGGCTGGGGCTGGGATGGGTCTGGGGCTGGGAACAAGCCTGGGGCCAGGCTGGGTCTGGGGGCTGGGCTGAGGGCAGTGTTGGGGCTGGGGGCTGGGATGGGGGCAGGACTGGGACTGGGGCTGGGGCACGGGGCCGAGTCTGGGGTCAGAACTAGGGCTGGAGCTAGGGCAGGGCTGGAGGCAGGCTGGGGCTGGGCTAGGGCAGGGCAGGGGCTGGTGCTGGGCTGGGGCTGGGTCCAGGGCTGTGACAGTGCTGTGGCTGGAGCTGGGCTGTGGCTGAGGGTGGGGCTGGGGCTGCGACTGGTGCTGGATCCAGGGCTGGGGCTGGGCTGTGACTGGGGCTGGGCTGGGGCAGGGCTGGGGCTGGGGCTGGGGCTGGGGCAGGGGCGGGGACTGGGAGAGGGCTGGGGGCTGGGGCTGGGTCCAGGGCTGGGGCTGGGCGGTGTCTGGGGCTGGGCTGGGACAGGGCAGGGGCAGGGTCTGGGCTGGGGGCAGGGATGGGGATGGGTCTGGGCTAGGCTGGGGCAGGGCTGGGCCTGGGCTGGGGATGAGGCTGGGCTGGGGCTGGGGATGAGGCTGGGGCAGGGCTGGGGCAGGGCTGGGGCTGAGGCTGGGTCCAGGGTGGTGCTGGGGCTGGGCTGGGGGCAGGGATGGGGCTGGGCGGTGGCTGGGGCTGGCCTGAGGCTGGGCTGGGGCTGGGACTGGGTCCAGGGCAGGGTCTGGACTGGGGCTGGGGCTAGGCTGGGGCAGGGCTGGGGCTGGGCTGGGGCTGGGGCTGGGGGCTGGGTCCAGGGTGGGGCTGTGTCCAGGGCTGGGGCGGGACTGGGGCCGGGCTGGGGTTGGGGCTGGGCTGAGGGCAGGGCTGGGGCAGGGCTGGGGATAGGCTGGGGCTGGGCTAGGGCAGGGCAGGGGGCTGGGGCTGGGCTGGGGCTGGGTCCAGGGCTGGGGCAGGGCTGTGGCTGGAGCTGGGCTGGGGCTGAGGGTGGGGGCTGGGGTTGCGACTGGTGCTGGATCCAGGGCTGGGGCTGGGCTGTGACTGGGGCTGGGCTGGGGCAGGGCTGGGGCTGGGGCTGGGGATGGGCTGGGGCTGGGCCGGGGCAGGGCTGGCTGGGGCAGGGCTGGGGCTGGGCTGGGGCTGGGTTCGGTGCAGGGCTGGGGCAGGGGGCAGGGCTAGGCTGGGGCCGGGGACGGGGCCATGAGTGGGGCTTGGCTGGGGTCGGGGCTGGGGCTGGGGCTGGGCTGGGGCCTGGCTGGGCCTGGGCTGGGTATGAGGCTGGGGTGGGGCTGGGGCTGGGTCCAGGGCAGGGTCTTGGCTGGGGCTGGGGCTAGGCTGGGGCAGGGCTGGGGCAGGGCTGGGGTTGGGGCTGGGTCCAGGGTGGGGCTGGGGCTGGGCTGGGGGCAGGGCTGGGGCTGGGCGGTGGCTGGGGCTAGGCTGGGGCTGGGCTGGGGCTGGGCTGGGGCTGGGGCTGGTTCCAGGGCAGGGACTGGAGTAGGGCTGGTGATAGGCTGGGGTAGGACAGGGTCCGGGCTGGGGGCTGGGGCTCGGCTGAGGGCAAGGCTGGGGCTGGGGCTTTAGCCAGGGTTGGGGAAGGAGCCAGGGCTGGGGCAGGGCTGAGGTCAGGCCTTGGGCTGCGGCTGGGGCAGGGCTGGGGCTGGGGTTGGGGCTGGGCTGGGGCTGGGGCTGGGTCCAGGGTGGGGCTGTGTCCAGGGCTGGGACAGGACAGGGTCTGGGCTGGGGCTGGGGCTGGGCTGAGGGCAGGGCTTGGTCAGGGCTGGGGATGGGGCTGGGCTGGTGCTGGGTCCAGGGCTGTGGCTGGGCTGTGGCTGGAGATGGGCTGGGGCTGTGGCTGGAGCTGGGCTGGGGCTGAGGGTGGGGCTAGGGGCTGGGTCCAGGGCTGGGGCTGGGCTGGGCCTGGGTCCAGGGCAGGGGCTGGGCTGGGGCTGGGGCTGGGCCGGGGCAGGGCTGGGGCAGGGGCTGGGCTGGGGCCGAGGGTGGGGCTAGGGCTGAGAGCAGGCCTGGGCTAGGGCTGGGGCTGGGGCAGGGCTGGGGCTGGGCTGGGGGCAAGGATGGGGTTTGGGCTGCGGCTGGGCCAAGGCTTGGGCTGGGCTGGGACAGGGGCAGGGCTGGGGTAGGGCTGGCTCAGGGCTAGGCCTGGGGCTGGGCTGCGGCCGTGTCTGGGGCCGTGTCTGGGGCAGGGCTGGGTCCAGGGCTGGGGCTGGGCTGGGGCTGGAGCTGGGCTGGGGCTGAGGGTGGGGCTGGGCTGGGCTAGGGCTGGGCTGGGGCTGGGCTGCTACTGGGGCTGGGTCCAGGGCTGGGGCTGGGCTGTGGCTTGGGCTGGGCTGGGACAGGACTGGGGCTGTGGCTGGGGCTGGGCTGGGGCTGGGTCCAGGGCAGGGGCTGGGCTGGGGCTGGGGCTGGGCCGGGGGGCAGGGCTGGGGGCAGGGGCTGCGCTGGGGCCGAGGGTGGGGCTGGGACTGGGGCTGGGGCTGAGGGCAGGGCTGGGCTAGGGCTGGGGCTGGGGAAGGGGCCGGGGCTGGGGACAGGGCTGGGGCCAGAGCTGGGGCAGGGCTGGGGCCGGGCTGGGGCTGGGACTGGGCTGGGGCAGGGCTGTGGCTGGGGTTGGGCTGGGGCTGGGGCTGGGGCTGGGCTGGGGCTGGAGATGGGCTGGGGGCTGAGGGTGGGGCTGGGGCTGGGGTAGGGCTGGGCTGGGCCCGGGGCTGCGACTGGGATTGGGTCCAGGGCTGGGGCTGGGCTGGGGCTGGGGCCAAGCTGGGGCAGGGCTGGGGCAGGGCTGGGGCTGGGGCTGGGGCTGGGGCTGGGCTGGGGTTGGGCTGGGGGTTGGGACTGGGTCCAGGGCAGGGGCTGGACTGGGGCTGGGGCTAGGCTGGGGCAGGGCTGGGGCTGGGCTGGGGCTGGGGCTGGGCTGGGGGTTGGGCTGGGGTTGGGACTGGGTCCAGGGCAGGGGCTGGACTGGGGCTGGGGCTAGGCTGGGGCAGGGCTGGGGCTGGGCTGGGGCTGGGGCTGGGTCCAGAGTGGGCCTGTGTCCAGGGCTGGGGCAGAACTGGGTCCGGGCTGGGGCTGGGGCTGGGCTGAGGGCAGGGCTGGGGCAGGGCTGGGGATGGGGCTGGGCTGGGGCTGGGGTCCAGGGCTGTGGCTGGGCTGTGGCTGGAGCTGGGCTGAGGGTGGGGCTGGGGCTGGGTCCAGGGCTGGGGCTGGGGCTGGGCTGGGCATGGGTCCAGGGCTAGGGCTGGGCTGGGACTGGGGCTGGGCCGGGGCAGGGCTGGGGCAGGGGCTGGGCTGGGGCCGAGGGTGGGGCTGGGGCTGGGGGCTGGAGCTGGGGACTGGGCTGGGGCCAGAGCTGGGGCAGGGCTGGGGCCGGGCTAGGGCTGGGAACGGGGCTGGGCTGGTGCTGGGCTGGGGCAGGGCTGGGGCTGGGCAGGGGATGAGGCCGGGGTGGGGGCTGGTGCTGGGTCCAGGGCAGGGCTAAGGCTGGGGCTGGGGCTGGGGCTGGGCTGGGGCCGAGGGCGGGGTTTCAGCAGGGCTGGGGTGGGGCTGGAACCAAGTCTTGGGCAGGGCTGGGGCTGGGGCTGGGGGCTGGGCAGGGCTGGGGCTGGGCATGGACCGGGACTGGGCAGGGGTAGGGCTGGGGCAGGGGCTTGGCTGGGGGACGAGGGTGGGGCAGGGCTGGGGCTGGGCATGGATCGGGACTGGGGCAGGGGTAGGGCCAGGGGCTGGGGGCTGGGCTGGGGCTGGGGTGTGGCTGGGGCTGGGGCTGCGACTAGGGCTGGGTCCAGGGCTGGGGCTGGGCTGTGGCTGTGGCTGGGCTGGGGCTGTGGGTGTGGCTGGGCTGGGGCTGGGCTGGGGCTGTGGCTGTGGCTTAGCTGGGGCTGGGCTGGGGCCAAGGGTATGGCTGGGGCTGGGGCTGGGGCTGAGTGCAGGGCTGGGCTAGGGCTGGGGCGGGCTGTGGCAGGGGGCCGGGGCTGGGGACAGGGCTGGGGCCAGAGCTGAGGCAGGGCTGGGGCCGGGCTGGGGCTGGGGCAGGGCTGGGCCTGGGCTGGGGATGAGGCTGGGGTGGGGCTGGGGCTGGGTCCAGGGCTGGGGCTGGGCTGGGGCTGGGACTGGGGCAGGGCTAGGTCTGGGCTGGGGGCAAGGATGGGGTTTGGGCTGGGGCTGGGCCAAGGCTTGGGCTGGGCTGGTAGAGGGGCTGGGCTGGGGTAGGGCTGGCTCAGGGCTAGGCCTGGGGCTGGGCTGGGGCCGAGTCTGGGTCTGGGGCTGGGGCCGGGGCAGGGGCAGGGGCTGGGGCAGGGTTGGAACTGGGGCTGGGCTGGGGCCAAGGTTGGGGCTGGGGCTGGGCTGGGTGGCGAGGGTGGGGCTGGGGCTGGGGCTGCGGACAGGGCTGGGGCTAGGGTTGAGGTAGGGGTAGGGCTGGGGCTGGATTGGGGCCAGGGCTGGGGCAGGACTAGGCTTGAGGCTGGGCCTTGGGCTGGGGCTGGGTTGGCGCAGGGCTGGGGCTGGGGCTGGAACCAAGTCTTGGGCAGGGCTGGGGCTGGTGCTGGAGCCAGGGCTGGAGCAGGAGCCAGGGCTGGGGCAGGGCTGGGGCTAGGCTGGGGCTGGGCCTGGGGCTGGGGCTGTGGCTGGGGCTCGGGACAGGGTTGGGGCCAGGCCGGGCTGGGGCTGGGTTCGGAGCAGGGCTGGGGCTGGGCAGGGCGGGGGCTGGGGCAGGGCTGGGCTACGGCTGGGCTGGGACCGGGGATGGGTCCGGGGGTGGGGCTGGGGCTGGGGCGGGGCTGGGCCTGGGCTGGGGATAAGGCTGGGGTGGGGCTGGGGCTGGGTCCAGGGCAGGGGCTGGGGCTGGGCTGGGCTGTGGCTGGGCTGGGACCAAGACTGGGGCTGAGGGTGGGGCTGGGGCTGGGCTTAGGGCTGGTCTGGGGCCGGGGCTGCGACTGGGTCTGGATCCAGGGCTGGGGCTGGGCAGGGCTGGGGCTGGGCTGCGGCAGGGCTGGGGCTGGGGCCGGGGCAGGGCTGGGCTGGGGGCAGGGCTGGGCTGGGGCCGGGGGATGGGGCGTGAGTGGGGCAGGGCTGGGGCTGGGGCTGGGGCCGGGGCTGGCCCGGGGCAGGGCTGGGCCTGGGCTGGGGCTGGGGGTGGGGTGGGGCTGGGGCCGGGTCCAGGGCAGGGGCTGGGCTGGGGCTGGGGCTAGGCTGGGTCTAGGGCTGGGGCTGTGCTGGTGCTGTGCTGGGGGTGGGCTGGGGGACTAGGGCTGGGGCAGGGCTGACACAGGGCTGGGGCTGGGCTGGGGGCAGGGGCTGGGGCCTGGGGCAGGGCTGGGACTGAGGTTGGAGCCGGGGCTGGGGCTGGAGAAGGCTGGAGGCAGGGCCTTGGGCTGGGGCTGGGGGCAGGTCTGGGCTGGGGGCATGGCTGGGGGCTGGGTTGGGGGCAGGGCTGGGGCTGGGGCTGGGGCCGGTGCTGGGGGAGGACTGAGGCTAGGGCAGGGCTGGGGCTGGGGCTGGGGCTGGGGCTGGGGCAGGGCTTGGGCTGGGGCAGGGGCCGGGGCTGGGGACAGGGCTGGGGCCAGAGCTGGGGCAGGGCTGGGGCAGGGCTGGGGCTGGGTTCGGTGCAGGGCTGGGGCTGGGGCAGGGCTGGGCTAGGGCTGGGCTGGGGCCGGGGCAGGGCTGGGCTAGGGCTGGGCTGGGGCCGGGGCTTAGGCCGTGAGTGGGGCTTGGCTGGGGCCAGGACTGGGGCCGGGGGTGGGGCTGGGGCTGGGGCAGGGCTGGGCCTGGGCTGGGGATGATGCTGGGGTGGGGCTGGGGCTGGGTCCAGGGCAGGGGCTGGGCTGGGGCTGGGTCCAGGGTGGGGCTGGGGCCGGGGCTGGGGCTGGGGCTGGGTCCAGGGTGGGGCTGGGGATGGGACTGGGTCCAGGACAGGGGCTGGACTGGGGGCTGGGGCAGGGCTGGGGCTGGCTGCGGCTGTGCTGGGGCTGGGGCTGGGTCCAGGGTGGGGGCTGGGGGCCGGACTCGGGATGGGGTTGGGCTGGGGCTGGGTCCAGGGCTGTGGCTGGGTAGTGGCTGGAGCTGGGCTGGGGCTGAGGGTGGGGCTGGGGCTGCGCCGGGGGCTGGGTCCAGGGCTAGGGCTGGGCTGTGGCTGGGGCTGGGCTGGGGCTGAGGGTGGGGCTGGGGCTGGGCTAGGGCTGGGCTGGGGCCGGGGCTGCGCCGGGGGCAGGGTCCAGGGCTGGGGCTGGGCTGGGGGCTGGGGCTGGGCTGATTGCAGGGCTGGGGCTCGGCGGTGGCTGGGGTTGGGCTGGGGTTGGGCTGGGGCTGGGACTGGGTCCAGGGCTGGGGTAGGGCTGGGGCTAGGCTGGGGCAGGGCTGGGGCTGGGCTGGGGCTGGGGCTGGGTCCAGGGTGGGGCTGTGTCCAGGGCTGGGGCAGGACTGGGTCCGGGCTGGGGCTGGGGCTGGGCTGAGGGCAGGCTGGGGCAGGGCTGGGGATGGGGCTGGGCTGGGCCTGGGTCCAGGGCAGGGGCTGGGCTGGGGGGCCGGGGCTGGGCCAGGGCAGGGCTGGGGCAGGGGCTGGGCTGAGGCCGAGGGTGGGGCTGGGGCTGGGGCTGGAGCTGGGGACAGGGCTGGGGCCAGAGCTGGGGCAGGGCAGGGGCCGGGCTGGGGCTGGGGACCGGGGCTGGATTAGGGCTGGGCTGGGGGCAAGGATGGGGTTTGGGCTGGGGCTGGGCCAGGGCTTGGGCTGGGCTGGGACAGGGGCTGGGCTGGGGTAGGGCTGGCACGGACTAGGCCTGGGGCTGGGATGGGGCAGTGTCTGGGGCCGGGGCTGGGGCAGGGATGGGTCCAGGTCTGTGGCTGGGCGGGGGCTGGAGCTGGGCTGTGGCAGGGCTGTGGCTAGGCTGGGGCAGGGCCTGGGGCTGGGCTGGGGCTGGGGCTGGAGCCAGGGCTGGGGCAGGGCTGTGGCTAGGCTGGGGCAGGGCCTGGGGCTGGGCTGGGGCTGGGGCTGGGGACAGGGCTGGGGCCTGGCTGGGTCTGGGGCTGGGCTGAGGGCAGGGCTGGGGCTGGGGGCTGGGATGGGGCAGGACTGGGACTGGGGGCAGGGGCACGGGCCGAGGCTGGGGACAGGGCTAGGGCTGGAGCTAGGGCAGGGCTGGGGCCAGGCTGGGGCTGGGTTCGGCACAGGGGTGGGGGCTTGGTCCAGGGCTGGGGCTGGGCTGAGGGCACGGCTGGGCTAAGCCTGGGACTGGGGCAGGGCTAGGTTAGGGCTGGGCTGAGGCTGGGGCTGGGTCCGGGCCTGGGGCTGGGCTGAGGGCAGGGCTAGGCTAGGGCTGGGCTGGGGATGGGGATGGGGATGAGGCCAGGGGTGGGGCTGGGGCTGAGTCCAGGGCTGGGGCTGGGCTGGGGCTGGGGCTGGGCTGGGGCAGTGCTGGGGCTGGGCTGTGGCTGGGCTGGGACCAGGACTGGGCTGGGGCTGGGATGGGGCAGGGATGGGGATGGGGCTGGGGCTGGGGCTTGGGCTGGGGCAGGGCTGGGGCTGGGCAGGGGATGAGGCTGGGGTGGGGCTGGTGCTGGGCCCAGGGCAGGGCTAAGGCTGGGGGCTGGGGCTGGGCTGGGGCCGAGGGCGGGCTTCGGCAGGGCTGGGGTGGGGCTGGAACCAAGTCTTGGGCAGGGCTGGGGCTGGTGCTGGGGCTGGGCAGGGTTGGGGCTGGGCATGGATCAGGACTGGGCAGGGGTAGGGCCAGGGCTGGGGGCTGGGCTGGGGCTGGGGTGTGGCTGGGGCTGGGGCTGCGACTAGGGCTGGGTCCAGGGCTGTGGCTGGGCTGTGGCTGTGGCTGGGCTGGGGCTGGGGCTGTGGGTGTGGCTGGGCTGGGGCTGGGCTGGGGCTGTGGCTGGGGCTTAGCTGGGGCTGGGCTGGGGCTGGGTCCAGGGCAGGGTCTGGGCTGGGGCTGGGGCTGGGCCGGGGCACGGGCTGGGGCAGGGTCTGGGCCGGGGCACGGGCTGGGGCAGGGGCTGGGCTGGGGCCAAGGGTGGGGCTGGGGCTGGGGCTGGGACGGGGACTGGGACAGGGCTAGGCCTGGGGCTGGGCTGGGGCTGAGTCTGGGGCAGGGGCTGGGGCCCGGGCAGGGGTAGGGCTGGGGCAGGGCTGGAACTTGGGCTGGGCTGGGGCCAAGGTTGGGGCTGGGGCTGGGCTGGTGGCGATGGTGAGGCTGGGGCTGGGGCTGGGGCTGGGGCTGGGCTGGGGCTGGGCTGGGGTCTGGGCTGGGCCTGGGACAGGGCTGGGCCCGAGGCTGCGGCAGGGCTGGGGTAGGGCTGGGGCTGGGGCTGGGCTGCGGCCGAGGCTGGGGCAGGGCTGTGGCTAGGGTTGGGCTGGGGCTGGGGACTGGGATGGGGGCAGGACTGGGACTGGGGCAGGGGCACGGGCCGAGGCTGGGGACAGGGCTAGGGCTGGAGCTAGGGCAGGGCTGGGGCCAGGCGGGGGCTGGGTTCAGCTCAGGGGTGGGGCTTGGTCCAGGGCTGGGCTGGGCTAGGGCCGTGCTGGGGCTGGGGCTGGGCTGGAGCTGGGTCCAGGGCTGAGGGTGGGGCTGGGCTGGGGCTGGGCTGTGGCTGGAGCTGGGCTGGGGCTGAGGGTGGGGCTGGGGCTGGGCTAGGGCTGGTCTGGGGCCGGGGCTGCGACTGGGTCTGGATCCAGGGCTGGGGCTGGGCAGGGCTGGGGCTGGGCTGCGGCAGGGCTGGGGCTGGGGCCGGGGCAGGGCTGGGCTGGGGCAGGGCTGGGCTGGGGCCGGGGATGGGGCCGTGAGTGGGGCAGGGCTGGGGCTGGGGCTGGGGCCGGGGCTGGCCCGGGGCAGGGCTGGGCCTGGGCTGGGGCTGGGGGTGGGGTGAGGCTGGGGCCGGGTCCAGGGCAGGGGCTGGGCTGGGGCTGGGGCTAGGCTGGGTCTAGGGCTGGGGCTGTGCTGGTGCTGTGCTGGGGGTGGGCTGGGGACTAATGCTGGGGCAGGGCTGACACAGGGCTGGGGCTGGGCTGGGGGCAGGGGCTGGGGCCTGGGGTAGGGCTGGGACTGAGGTTGGAGCCGGGGCTGGGGCTGGAGAAGGCTGGAGGCAGGGCCTTGGGCTGGGGCTGGGGGCAGGTCTGGGCTGGGGGCATGGCTGGGGCTGGGTTAGGGGCAGGGCTGGGGCTGGGGCTGGGGCCGGTGCTGGGGGAGGACTGAGGCTAGGGCAGGGCTGGGGCTGGGGCTGGGGCTGGGGCAGGGCGTGGGCTGGGAATGGACCGTGACTGGGCAGGGCTTGGGCTGGGGCAGGGGCCGGGGCTGGGGACAGGGCTGGGGCCAGAGCTGGGGCAGGGCTGGGGCAGGGCTGGGGCTGGGTTTTGGTGCAGGGCTGGGGCTGGGGCAGGGCTGGGCTAGGGCTGGGCTGGGGCCGGGGCTTGGGCCGTGAGTGGGGCTTGGCTGGGGCCAGGGCTGGGGCCGGGGGGTGGGGCTAGGGCTGGGGCCGGGGCTGGGGCTGGGGCTGGGGCAGGGCTGGGCCTGGGCTGGGGATGATGCTGGGGTGGGGCTGGGGCTGGGTCCAGGGCAGGGGCTGGGCTGGGGCTGGGTCCAGGGTGGGGCTGGGGACGGGGCTGGGGCTGGGGCTGGGTCCAGGGTGGGGCTGGGGATGGGACTGGGTCCAGGACAGGGGGCTGGACTGGGGCTGGGGCAGGGCTGGGGCTGGCTGCGGCTGTGCTGGGGCTGGGGCTGGGTCCAGGGTGGGGCTGGGGCCGGACTCGGGATGGGGTTGGGCTGGGGCTGGGTCCAGGGCTGTGGCTGGGTAGTGGCTGGAGCTGGGCTGGGGCTGAGGGTGGGGCTGGGGCTGCGCCGGGGGCTGGGTCCAGGGCTAGGGCTGGGCTGTGGCTGGGGCTGGGCTGGGGCTGAGGGTGGGGCTGGGGCTGGGCTAGGGCTGGGCTGGGGCCGGGGCTGCGCCGGGGGCAGGGTCCAGGGCTGGGGCTGGGCTGGGGCTGGGGCTGGGCTGATTGCAGGGCTGGGGCTCGGCGGTGGCTGGGGTTGGGCTGGGGTTGGGCTGGGGCTGGGACTGGGTCCAGGGCTGGGGTAGGGCTGGGGCTAGGCTGGGGCAGGGCTGGGGCTGGGCTGGGGCTGGGGCAGGGTCCAGGGTGGGGCTGTGTCCAGGGCTGGGGCAGGACTGGGTCCGGGCTGGGGCTGGGGCTGGGCTGAGGGCAGGGCTGGGGCAGGGCTGGGGATGGGGATGGGCTGGGGCTGGGTCCAGGGCTGTGGCTGGGCTGTGGCTGGAGCTGGGCTGGGGCTGAGGGTGGGGCTGGGTCCAGGGCTGGGGCTGGGGCTGGGCTGGGCCTGGGTCCAGGGCAGGGGCAGGGCTGGGGCCGGGGCTGGGCCGGGGCAGGGCTGGGGCAGGGGCTGGGCTGAGGCCGAGGGTGGGGCTGGGGCTGGGGCTGGAGCTGGGGACAAGGCTGGGGCCAGAGCTGGGGCAGGGCTGGGGCCGGGCTGGGGCTGGGACCGGGGCTGGATTAGGGCTGGGCTGGGGGCAAGGATGGGGTTTGGGCTGGGGCTGGGCCAGGGCTTGGGCTGGGCTGGGACAGGGGCTGGGCTGGGGTAGGGCTGGCACGGACTAGGCCTGGGGCTGGGATGGGGCAGTGTCTGGGGCCGGGGCTGGGGCAGGGATGGGTCCAGGTCTGTGGCTGGGCGGGGGCTGGAGCTGGGCTGTGGCAGGGCTGTGGCTAGGCTGGGGCAGGGCCTGGGGCTGGGCTGGGGCTGGGGCTGGAGCCAGGGCTGGGGCAGGGCTGTGGCTAGGCTGGGGCAGGGCCTGGGGCTGGGCTGGGGCTGGGGACAGGGCTGGGGCCTGGCTGGGGCTGGGGCTGGGCTGAGGGCAGGGCTGGGGCTGGGGGCTGGGATGGGGCAGGACTGGGACTGGGGCAGGGGCACGGGCCGAGGCTGGGGACAGGGCTAGGGCTGGAGCTAGGGCAGGGCTGGGGCCAGGCTGGGGCTGGGTTCGGCACAGGGGTGGGGCTTGGTCCAGGGCTGGGGCTGGGCTGAGGGCACGGCTGGGCTAAGCCTGGGACTGGGGCAGGGCTAGGTTAGGGCTGGGCTGAGGCTGGGGCTGGGTCCGGGCCTGGGGCTGGGCTGAGGGCAGGGCTAGGCTAGGGCTGGGCTGGGGATGGGGATGGGGATGAGGCCAGGGGTGGGGCTGGGGCTGAGTCCAGGGCTGGGGCTGGGCTGGGGCTGGGGCTGGGGCTGGGGCAGTGCTGGGGCTGGGCTGTGGCTGGGCTGGGACCAGGACTGGGCTGGGGCTGGGATGGGGCAGGGATGGGGATGGGGCTGGGGCTGGGGCTTGGGCTGGGGCAGGGCTGGGGCTGGGCAGGGGATGAGGCTGGGGTGGGGCTGGTGCTGGGCCCAGGGCAGGGCTAAGGCTGGGGCTGGGGCTGGGCTGGGGCCGAGGGCGGGCTTCGGCAGGGCTGGGGTGGGGCTGGAACCAAGTCTTGGGCAGGGCTGGGGCTGGTGCTGGGGCTGGGCAGGGTTGGGGCTGGGCATGGACCGGGACTGGGCAGGGGTAGGGCTGGGGCAGGGGCTGGGCTGGGGACGAGGGTGGGGCAGGGCTGGGGCTGGGCATGGATCAGGACTGGGCAGGGGTAGGGCCAGGGCTGGGGGCTGGGCTGGGGCTGGGGTGTGGCTGGGGCTGGGGCTGCGACTAGGGCTGGGTCCAGGGCTGGGGCTGGGCTGTGGCTGTGGCTGGGCTGGGGCTGGGGCTGTGGGTGTGGCTGGGCTGGGGCTGGGCTGGGGCTGTGGCTGGGGCTTAGCTGGGGCTGGGCTGGGGCTGGGTCCAGGGCAGGGTCTGGGCTGGGGCTGGGGCTGGACCGGGGCACGGGCTGGGGCAGGGTCTGGGCCGGGGGCACGGGCTGGGGCAGGGGCTGGGCTGGGGCCAAGGGTGGGGCTGGGGCTGGGGCTGGGGCTGAGGGCAGGGCTGGGCTAGGGCTGGGGGCTGTGGCAGGGGCCGGGGCTGGGGACAGGGGCTGGGGCCAGAGCTGAGGCAGGGCTGGGACCGGGCTGGGGCTGGGTTCGGTGCAGGGCTGGGGCTGGGGCAGGGCGGGGGCTGGGGCAGGGCTGGGCCTGGGCTGGGGATGAGGCTGGGGTGGGGCTGGGGCTGGGTCCAGGGCTGGGGCTGGGCTGGGGCTAGGACTGGGGCTGGGACTGGGTCCAGGACAGGGGCTGGACTGGGGCTGGGGCAGGGCTGGGGCTGGCTGGGGCTGTGCTGGGGCTGGGGCTGGGTCCAGGGTGGGGCTGGGCTGGGGCTGGGACTGGGGCAGGGCTAGGGCTGGGCTGGGGGCAAGGATGGGGTTTGGGCTGGGGCTGGGCCAAGGCTTGGGCTGGGCTGGTAGAGGGGCTGGGCTGGGGTAGGGCTGGCACAGGGCTAGGCCTGGGGCTGGGCTGGGGCTGAGTCTGGGGCCGGGGCTGGGCTGGTGGCGAGGGTGGGGCTGGGGCTGGGGCTGGGGCTGCGGACAGGGCTGGGGCTAGGGCTGAGGTAGGGGTAGGGCTGGGGCTGGACTGGGGCCAGGGCTGGGGCAGGACTAGGCTTGAGGCTGGGCCTTGGGCTGGGGCTGGGTTGGCGCAGGGCTGGGGCTGGGGCTGGAGCCAGGGTTGGAGCAGGAGCCAGGGCTGGGGCAGGGCTGAGGTCAGACCTGGGTCTGCGGCTGGAGCAGGGCTGGGGCTAGGCTGGGGCTGGGCCTGGGGCTGGGCTGTGGCTGGGGCTCGGGACAGGGCTGGGGCCAGGCTGGGTCTCGGGCTGGGCTGGGGCAGGGCTGGGGCTGGGGCTGGGCTGGGGCTGGGGCTGGGATCAGGGCTGGGGCTGGGCTGTGGCTGGGGATTGGCTGGGGCTGTGCTGAGGGCAGGGCTGGACTAGGGCCGGGCCTGGGGCAGGGCTGGGCTAGGCCTGGGGGCAGGGCTGGGGCTGGGGCAGGGGCCGGGGCTGTGGACAGGGCTAGGGTCGGAGCTGGTGCGGGGTTGGGGCAGGCCTGGGGCTGGGTCCAGGGCTGGGGTTGGGCTGGGGCAGGGCTGGGGCTGGGGCTGGGCTGGGGCTGAGGCTGGGTCCAGGGCTGGAGCTGCGCTATGGCTGTGGCCGGGGCTGAGGCCAAGGCGGGGGCTGGGGCTGGGGCTGGGGCTGCGGACAGGGCTGGAGCCGGGCGGAGGCTGGGCTGAGGGTAGGGCTGAGCTAGGGCTGGGGCTGGGGCCAGGGCTGAGGCTGGGCTGGGGTCTGGGCTGGGACTGGGACAGGGCTGGGGATGGCGTGGGGCAGGTTTGGGGTCGGGGCTGGGGCAGGGTTGGGGTCGGGCTGGGGCTCGGGCTGGGGCTCGGGCAGGGCTGGGCCAGGGCTGGGGATGGGGGCTGGGCTGGGGCACGACTGGGGCTGGGGCTGGGCTGGGGCTGGGCTGAGGGCAGGGCTGGGCTAGGGCTGGGGGCAGGGCTGGGCTGGCGCTGGGCTGGGGCCGATGCTGGGGCTGGGGCTGGGGCCGGGGATGGGGACAGGGCTGGGGCCCGAGCTGGTGTAGGGCTGGGGCTGGTCTGGGGCTGGGTTCGGTGCAGGGCTGGGGCAGGGCGGGAGCTGGGTGAGGGCTGTGCAGGGGCTGGACTGGGGGCAGGGATGGGGCTGGGGCTGGGCTGGGGCTGGGGCTGAGGCCGGGGGTGGGGCTGGGGCTGGAGCTGGGTCCAGGGCTGGGGCTGGGCTGGGGGCAGGGCTGGGCTAGCGCTGATCTGGGGCCGGGGCTGGGGCTGGGGCTGGGGCTGGGGCAGGGCTGTGGCTGGGCTGGGGCTGGGCTGGGGCAGGGCTGTGGCTGGGGCTGGGCTGGGACTGGGTCCAGGGCTGGGGCAGGGCTGTGGCTGGGGCAGGGCTGGGTTTGGGTCAGGGCTGGGGCCGAGGGTGGGGCTGGGTCTGGGGCTGAGGCTGAGGGCAGGGCTGAGCTGGGGCTGGGCTGGGGTGGGACTGAGGTTGAGGCAGGGGCTGGGGCTGTGTTGGGGCCGGGACTGGGGCAGGACTAGTCTGGAGGCTGGGCCTTGGGTGGGGCAGGGCTGGGGGCAGGGCTGGGGCTGGGGCTGGAACCAAGTCTTGGGCAGGGCTGGGGCTAGGGCTGGGGCCGGGGTTGGTGCAGGACTAGGCGGGAGGCTGGGCCTTGGGCTGGGGCAGGGCTGGGGTAGGGCTGGGGCCAGGGCTGGAAACAGGGCTGGGACTGAGGTTGGGGTCGGGGCTGGGGCAGGACTAGGCTGGAGGATGGGCCTTAGGCTGGGGCTGGCTGGGGACAGGGCTGGGCTAGTGCTGAGCTGGGGCCGATCTGGGGCTGGGGCTGGGGCAGGGCTGAGGCTGAGGCTGGGTTGGGGGCTGAGCCAGGGATGGGTCTGGGGCTGGGTGGGGCAGAGCTGGGGCTGGGCTAGGGGCTGGAGGCTGGGCTTGGGCTGGGGCAGGGCTGGGGCTGGGCTGGGACCAGGACTGGGCTGGGGCCGGGACTGGGGTAGGGCTGGGCTGGGGCTGGGCTGGATCTGATGGTGGGGCTGGGCTGGGGTCTGGGATGGGCCTGGGGCAGGGCTGGGGTAGGGCTGGGGCTGGGGATGGGCTGGGGCCAAGGTTGGGGCTGGGGCTGGGGCAGGGCTGGGGCAGGAGCTGGGACCAGGACTGGGCTGGGGCTGGGACTGGGGTAGGGCTGGGCTGGGGCTGGGCTGGATCTGAGGGTGGGGCTGGGCTGGGGTCTGGGATGGGCCTGGGGCAGGGCTGGGGTAGGGCTGGGGCTGGGGCTGGGCTGGGGCCAAGTTTGGGGCTGGGGCTGGGGCAGGGCTGGGGCAGGAGCTGGGGCTGGGGCTGGGATGGGACTGGGCTGGGGTCAGAGCTGGGGATGGGCTGGGGCTGGGGCTGGGCAGGGGGCAGAGATGGGGCCAGGCTGGGGCTGGGGCAGGGCTGGGGCCGAGGTTGGGGTTGGGCCTGGGGAAGGGCTGGGGCTGGGGCTGGGGCTGGGATGGGACTGGCCTGGGGTCAGAGCTGGGGTGGGCTGGGGCTGGGTCAGGGCTGGGGGCACGGCTGAGTCTGGAACCAAGTCTATGGCTGGGCTGGGGCTGGGGCTGGGGCCAGGGCTGGGGCCGCGGCTGGGTTGGGGGCTGGGGCAGGGATGGGGCCTGGGCTGGGGCTGGGGCTGGGTGGGGCTGAGCTGAGGCTGGGCTAGGGGCTGGAGGCTGGGCTTGGGCTGGGTCAGGGCTGGGGCAGGGCTGGGGCTGGGCTGGGGGCTGTAGCCGGGGCTGGGGCTGGGGATCGCCTGGGGCTGATCTGAGGCTGGGCTGGGGTCTGGGATGGGCCTGGGGCAGGGCTGGGGTAGGGCTGGGGGTGGGGCTGGGCTGTGGCCGAGGTTGGGGCTGGGGCTGGGGCAGGGCTGGGGCAGGAGCTGGGGCTGGGGCTGTGCCGCAAGAAGGGGCCGCTATTCGACCAATTTGATCAGCGGAATCCAACTTTATTGAGCATCAGACACATCTTATATACAGTTTGCTATAATTATGCCCACTTGGCAACATATTATTGGTTGCTCTCTAAAAGGTTACATCATTGTTTTCACAACTCTGTGGAATTCTTCTATCCGGCCTAATTGCTCTCTTCCCCAGATCTCACCTCCTCCTTATCTTGCTTGCCTCCCATCTCAGGGGCAGCTGGACTTCAGCATACCAAGCAATCAGCACTTTCTCACATCTACTCCACCACTATATTATCAACAGAGAATTCTTCAAGGCCTGAATTGCACAGGCGTTCCTGGGACCCAAGGCCCTTCTTGCTCAAAACAATCCTCAACAGGGCTGGGATGGGACTGGGCTGGGGTCAGAGCTGTGGATGGGCTGGGGCTGGGGCTGGGCAGGGGGCAGGGATGGGGCCAGGCTGGGGATGGGGCAGGGCTGGTGCTGGGGTGGGGGCAGGGCTGGGCTAGCGCTGAGCTGGGGCCGGGGCAGGGGCAGGGCTGGGGCAGGGCTGGAACTGGGGCTGGGCTGGGGCCAAGGTTGGGGCTGGGGCTGGGCTGGTGGCGAGGGTGGGGCTGGGGCTGGGGCTGGGGCTGCGGACAGGGCTGGGGCTAGGGCTGAGGTAGGGGTAGGGCTGGGGCTGGATTGGGGCCAGGGCTGGGGCAGGACTAGGCTTGAGGCTGGGCCTTGGGCTGGGGCTGGGTTGGCGCAGGGCTGGGGCTGGGGCTGGAACCAAGTCTTGGGCAGGGCTGGGGCTGGGGCTGGAGCCAGGGTTGGGGCAGGCGCCAGGGCTGGGGCACGGCTGAGGTCAGGCCTGGGGCTGCGGCTGGGGCAGGGCTGGGGCTAGGCTGGGGCTGGGCTTGGGGCTGGGCTGTGGCTGGGGCTCGGGACAGGGCTGGGGCCAGGCTGGGTCTGGGGCTGGGCTGGGGGCAGGGCTGGGGCTGGGGACTGGGATGGGGCAGGACTGGGTCTGTGGCTGGGGCTTGGTCCAGGGCTGGGGCTGGGCTGTGGCTGGAGCTGGGCTGGGGCTGAGGGTGGGGCTGGGGCTGGGCTAGGGCTGGGCTGGGGCCGGGGCTGCGACTGGGTCTGGATCCATGGCTGGGGCTAGGCAGGGCTGGGGCTGGGCTGCGGCAGGGCTGGGGCTGGGGCCGGGGCAGGGCTGGGCTGGGGCAGGGCTGGGCTGGGGCCGGGGATGGGGCCGTGAGTGGGGCTTGGCTGGGGCTGGGGCTGGGGCTGGGGCTGGCCCGGGGCAGGGCTGGGCCTGGGCTGGAGATGAGGCTGGGGTGGGGCTGGGGCCGGGTCCAGGGCAGGGGCTGGGCTGGGGCTGGGGCTGGGCTGGGTCTAGGGCTGGGGCTGTGCTGGTGCTGTGCTGGGGGTGGGCTGGGGACTAGGGCTGGGGCAGGGCTGACACAGGGCTGGGGCTGGTCTGGGGGCAGGGGCTGGGGCCTGGGGTAGGGCTGGGACTGAGGTTGGAGCCGGGGCTGGGGCTGGAGAAGGCTGGAGGCTGGGCCTTGGGCTGGGGCTGTGTTGTCGGGCAAGAGGGGACATGGGTCCCAGGAACACCTGTGCAATTCAGGGCTTGAAGAATTCTCAGTTGATAATATAGTGGCGGAGTAGGAGATGTGAGAAAGTGCTGATTGCTTGGTATGCTGAAGTCCAGCTGCCCCTGAGATGGGAGGCAAGCAAGATAAGGAGGAGGCGAGATCTGGGAAAGAGAGCAATTAGGCCGGATAGAAGAATTCCACAGAGTTGTGAAAACAATGATGTAACCTTTTAGAGAGCAACCAATAATATGTTGCCAAGTGGGCATAATTATAGCAAACTGTATATAAGATGTGTCTGATGCTCAATAAAGTTGGAATCCGCTGATCAAATTGGTCGTTAAAGCGGCCCCCTTCTTGCAGTAGGGGCTGGGGCTGGGGCTGAGGGCAGGGCAGGGCTAGGGCTGGGGCTGGGGCAGGGCTGGGGCTGGGGCAGGGGCCAGGGATGGGGACAGGGCTGGGGCCCGAGCTGGTGTAGGGCTGGGGCTGGTCTGGGGTTGGGTTCGGTGCAGGGCTGGGGCAGGGTGGGAGCCGGGTGAGGGCTGGGCTAGGGCTGGACTGGGGGCAGGGCTGGGGCTGGGGCTGTGGCTGTGGATGTGGCTGGGCTGGGGCTGGGCTGGGGCTGGGGCAGGGCTGGGGCTGGGGCAGGGGCCGGGGGTGGGGCTGGGGCTGGAGCTGGGTCCAGGGCTGGGGCTGGGCTGTGGCTGGGGCTGGGCTGGGGGCAGGGCTGGGCTAGTGCTGAGCTGGGGCCGGGGCTGGGGTTGGGTCTGGGGCTGGGCTGGGGCTGGGCTGGGTGCAAGGATGGGGCTGGGGCTGGGCTGGGCTGGGGCAGGGCTGCGGCTGGGCTGGGACCGAGTCTGGGGCCGGGGCTGGGGCTGGGCTGGGTGCAAGGATGGGGCTGGGGCTGGGGCTGGGCCTGGGGCTGCGGACAGGGCTGGGGCTAGGGCTGAGTTAGGGGTAGGGCTGGGGCTGTGCTGGGGCCTGGGCTGGAACCAAGGTTTGGGCAGGGCTGGGGCTGTGGCTTGGGCCGGGGCTGGGGCAGGAGCCAGGGCTGGGGCAGGGCTGGGGCCGGGGCTGGGGCTGATGCAGGGCTGCGGCCGGGCTGTAGCTGCGGCTGGGGTGAGGGCAGGGCTGGGATAGGGCTGGGGATGGGGGCTGGGCTGGGGCTGGGGCTGGGGCAGGGCTGGGGCTGGGGCTGGTCAGGGGCAGGGCTGTGGCTGGGGCTGGGGCTGGGGCTGGGGCTGAGTGCAGGGCTGGGCAAGGGCTGGGGCTGGGTCCAGGGCTGGGGCTGGGGCTATGGCTGTGGATGTGGCTGGGCTGGGGCAGGGCTGGGGCTGGGCTGGGGCTGGGGCTGGGCAGGGGCAGGGCTGGGGCCGAGGGTGGGGCTGGGGCTGGGGCTGAGGGCAGGGCTGGGCTAGGGCTGGGGTTGGGGCAGGGCTGGGGCTGGGGCAGGGGCCGGGGATGGGGACAGGGCTGGGGCCCGAGCTGGTGTAGGGCTGGGGCTGGTCTGGGGCTGGGTTCGGTGCAGGGCTGGGGCAGGGCGGGAGCTGGGTGAGGGCTGGGCTAGGGCTGGACTGGGGGCAGGGATTGGGCTGGGGCTGGGCTGGGGCCGGGGCTGAGGCTGGGGGTGGGGCTGGGGCTGGAGCTGGGTCCAGGGCTGGGGCTGGGCTGTGGCTGTGGCTGGGCTGGGGCAGGGCTGGGGCTGGGGCCGGGGCTAGGCTGTGTGCAAGGTTGGGGATGGGGCTGGGCTGGGCTGAGGACAGGGCTGGGGCAGGGCTGGGGCAGGGCTGGGGCTGGGGCTGGGCTGAGGGCGGGGCTCGGCTGAGGGCAGGGCTGGGGCAGGGCTGGGATCAGGGCTGGGGCTGGGCTGTGGCTGGGGATTGGCTGGGGCTGTGCTGAGGGCAGGGCTGGACTAGGGCCGGGCCTGGGGCAGGGCTGGGCTAGGCCTGGGGGCAGGGCTGGGGCTGGGGCAGGGGCCGGGGCTGTGAACAGGGCTAGGGTCGGAGCTGGTGCGGGGTTGGGGCAGGCCTGGGGCTGGGTCCAGGGCTGGGGTTGGGCTGGGGCAGGGCTGGGGCTGGGGCTGGGCTGGGGCTGAGGCTGGGTCCAGGGCTGGAGCTGCGCTATGGCTGTGGCCGGGGCTGAGGCCAAGGCGGGGGCTGGGGCTGGGGCTGGGGCTGCGGACAGGGCTGGAGCCGGGCGGAGGCTGGGCTGAGGGTAGGGCTGAGCTAGGGCTGGGGCTGGGGCCAGGGCTGAGGCTGGGCTGGGGTCTGGGCTGGGACTGGGACAGGGCTGGGGATGGCGTGGGGCAGGTTTGGGGTCGGGGCTGGGGCAGGGTTGGGGTCGGGCTGGGGCTCGGGCTGGGGCTCGGGCAGGGCTGGGCCAGGGCTGGGGATGGGGGCTGGGCTGGGGCACGACTGGGGCTGGGGCTGGGCTGGGGCTGGGCTGAGGGCAGGGCTGGGCTAGGGCTGGGGGCAGGGCTGGGCTGGCGCTGGGCTGGGGCCGATGCTGGGGCTGGGGCTGGGGCCGGGGATGGGGACAGGGCTGGGGCCCGAGCTGGTGTAGGGCTGGGGCTGGTCTGGGGCTGGGTTCGGTGCAGGGCTGGGGCAGGGCGGGAGCTGGGTGAGGGCTGTGCAGGGGCTGGACTGGGGGCAGGGATGGGGCTGGGGCTGGGCTGGGGCTGGGGCTGAGGCCGGGGGTGGGGCTGGGGCTGGAGCTGGGTCCAGGGCTGGGGCTGGGCTGGGGGCAGGGCTGGGCTAGCGCTGATCTGGGGCCGGGGCTGGGGCTGGGGCTGGGGCTGGGGCAGGGCTGTGGCTGGGCTGGGGCTGGGCTGGGGCAGGGCTGTGGCTGGGGCTGGGCTGGGACTGGGTCCAGGGCTGGGGCAGGGCTGTGGCTGGGGCAGGGCTGGGTTTGGGTCAGGGCTGGGGCCGAGGGTGGGGCTGGGTCTGGGGCTGAGGCTGAGGGCAGGGCTGAGCTGGGGCTGGGCTGGGGTGGGACTGAGGTTGAGGCAGGGGCTGGGGCTGTGTTGGGGCCGGGACTGGGGCAGGACTAGTCTGGAGGCTGGGCCTTGGGTGGGGCAGGGCTGGGGTAGGGCTGGGGCCGGGGCTGGAAACAGGGCTGGGACTGAGGTTGGGGCCGGGGCTGGGGCTGGGTTGGGGCCGGAGCTGGGGCAGGACTAGGCTGGAGGCTGGGCCTTAGGCTGGGGCTGGGCTGGGGACAGGGCTGGGCTAGTGCTGATCTGGGGCCGATCTGGGGCTGGGGCTGGGGCAGGGCTGGGGCTGAGGCTGGGTTGGGGGCTGAGCCAGGGATGGGTCTGGGACTGGGTGGGGCAGAGCTGGGGCTGGGCTAGGGGCTGGAGGCTGGGCTTGGGCTGGGGCAGGGCTGGGGCTGGGCTGGGACCAGGACTGGGCTGGGGCTGGGACTGGGGTAGGGCTGGGCTGGGGCTGGGCTGGGGCCAAGGTTGGGGCTGGGGCTGGGGCAGGGCTGGGGCAGGAGCTGGGGCTGGGGCTGGGATGGGACTGGGCTGGGGTCAGAGCTGGGGATGGGCTGGGGCTGGGGCTGGGCAGGGGGCAGAGATGGGGCCAGGCTGGGGATGGGTCAGGGCTGGGGCCGAGGTTGGGGTTGGGATGGGACTGGCCTGGGGTCAGAGCTGGGGCTGGGCTGGGGCTGGGGCTGGGCTGGGGCCGGGGCTGAGGGTAGGGCTGGGCTCGGGCTGGGCTGGGGCAGGGCTGGGCCAGGGCTGGGCTGGGGCCGGGGCTGGGGCTGGGGGTGGGGCAGGTTTGGGGCTAGTCTGGGGCTGGGCTGAGGGCAGGGCTGGGCTAGGGCTGGAGCTGGGGCTGGGAGCAGGGCTGGGACTGAGGTTGGGGCCGGGGCTAGGGCTGCGTTGGGGCCGGCGCTGGGGCAGGACTAGGCTGGAGGCTGGGCCTTGGGCTGGGGCTGCGCTGGGGGCACGGCTGAGTCTGGAACCAAGTCTATGGCTGGGCTGGGGCTGGGGCTGGGGCCAGGGCTGGGGCAGGACTGGGGCTGGGGCAGAGCTGGGGCCGCGGCTGGGTTGGGGGCTGGGGCAGGGATGGGGCCTGGGCTGGGGCTGGGGCTGGGTGGGGCTGAGCTGAGGCTGGGCTAGGGGCTGGGGGCTGGGCTTGGGCTGGGTCAGGGCTGGGGCAGGGCTGGGGCTGGGCTGGGGGCTGTAGCCGGGGCTGGGGCTGGGGATCGCCTGGGGCTGATCTGAGGCTGGGCTGGGTTCTGGGATGGGCCTGGGGCAGGGCTGGGGTAGGGCTGGGGGTGGGGCTGGGCTGTGGCCGAGGTTGGGGCTGGGGCTGGGGCAGGGCTGGGGCAGGAGCTGGGGCTGGGGCTGTGCCGCAAGAAGGGGCCGCTATTCGACCAATTTGATCAGCGGAATCCAACTTTATTGAGCATCAGACACATCTTATATACAGTTTGCTATAATTATGCCCACTTGGCAACATATTATTGGTTGCTCTCTAAAAGGTTACATCATTGTTTTTACAACTCTGTGGAATTCTTCTATCCGGCCTAATTGCTCTCTTCCCCAGATCTCACCTCCTCCTTATCTTGCTTGCCTCCCATCTCAGGGGCAGCTGGACTTCAGCATACCAAGCAATCAGCACTTTCTCACATCTACTCCACCACTATATTATCAACAGAGAATTCTTCAAGGCCTGAATTGCACAGGCGTTCCTGGGACCCAAGGCCCTTCTTGCTCAAAACAATCCTCAACAGGGCTGGGATGGGACTGGGCTGGGGTCAGAGCTGTGGATGGGCTGGGGCTGGGGCTGGGCAGGGGGCAGGGATGGGGCCAGGCTGGGGATGGGGCAGGGCTGGTGCTGGGGTGGGGGCAGGGCTGGGCTAGCGCTGAGCTGGGGCCGGGGCTGGGGCTGGGCTGGGAGCGGGACTGGGCTAGGGTAGGACTGGGGCTGGGCTGGGGCCGGGGCTGAGGGTAGGGCTGGGCTAGGGCTGGGGCTGGGGCAGGGCTGGGGCAGGGCTGGGCTAGGGCTGGGGCTGGGGCTGGGCTGGGGCCAAGGTTGGGGCTGGGGCTGGGGCTGGGGCTGCGGACAGGGCAGGGGCCTGGCTGGGTCTGGGCTGAGGGCACGGCTGGGCTAGGGGTGGAGCTGGGCTGGGGGCTGGAGCCGGGGCTGGGCTGGGGGCTGGAGCCGGGGCTGTGGCTGGGGATCACCTGGGGCTGATCTGGGGCTGGGCTGGGGGCAGGGGCCGGAGCTGGGCTGGGGGCAGGGCTGGGGCCGGGGCTGGAACCAAGTATTGGGCAGGGCTGGGGATGGAGCTGGGGCTGGGGCTGAGGGTTGGGCTGGGCTAGGGCTGGGGCTTGGGCAGGGGTGGGCTAGGGCTGGGCTGGGGCCACAGCTGCGGCAGGGCTGGGACTGAGGTTGAGGTCAGGGCTGGGCTGGGGTCTGGGCTGGGCCTGGGGCAGGGCTGGGGCTAGGGTTGGGCCTGGGGCTGGGTCTGCGGACAGGGCTGGGGCTGGGCTGGGGCTGGGCTGAGGGCAGGGCTGGGGTAGGGATGGAGCCAGGGCTGGGAGCAGGGCTGGGACTGAGGTTGAGGCAGGGGCTGGGGCAGATCTGGGGCACGAGCTGGGGTTGGGGCTGGAACCAAGTCTTGGGCTGGGGCTGGGGATAGGGCTGGGGCCGGGGCTGGGGCAGGACTAGGCTGGAGTCTGGGCCTTGGGCTGGGGCCGGGCTGGGGGCAGGGCTGGGGCTGGGGCTGGAACCAAGTCTTGGCCAGGGCTGGGGATAGGGCTGGTGCCGGGCTGGGGCAGGGCTGGTGCCGGGCTGGGGCTGGGGCTGGGAAGGGCTAGGGGTGGAGCTGGGCTGGGGGCTGCAGCCGGGGCTGGGCTGGGGGCTGGAGCCGGGGCAGGGGCTGGGGATCGCCTGGGGCTGATCTGGGGCTGGGCTGGGGGCAGGGCTGGGGCCTGGGCTGGAACCAAGTCTTGGGCAGGGCTGGGGATGGGGCTGGGGCAGGGGCTGAGGGTTGGGCTGGGCTAGGGCTGGGGCTGGGGCAGGGCTGGAACTGAGGTTGGGGTCGGGGCTGGGGCTGGGTTGGGGCCGGGGCTGGGGCAGGTCTAGGCTGGAGGCTGGGCCTTGGGCTGGGGCTGGGCTGGGGTCAGGGATGGGGCTGGGGCTACGGACAGGGCTGGGGCTGGGCTTGGGCTGGGGCTGGGGGCAGGGATGGGGTTGAGGCTGGGTTGGGGGCTGGGCCAGGGATGGGGCCTGGGCTGGGGCTGGGGCTGGGGCTGGGTGGGGCTGAGCTGGGGCTGGGCTAGGGGCTGGAGGCTGGGCTTGGGCTGGGCCAGGGCTGGGGCTGGGGTAGGGCTGGTGCCGATGGTGGGGCTGGGGCTGGGGCTGCAGACAGGGCTGGGGCCGGGCTGGGCCCGAGCCTGAGGGCAGGGCTGGGCTAGGGCTAGGGCTGGGGCTGGGGCTGGGGCTGGAACCAAGTCTATGGCTGGGCTTGGGCTGGGGCTGGGGCCAGGGCTGGGGCAGCACTGGGGCTGGGGCAGGGCTGGGGCCGGGGCCAGGGCTGGGGCCGGGCTGGGGCCGGGCTGGGGCTGGGCTGGGGCTGCGCTGAGGGCAGGGCTGGGCTAGCGCTGGGGGCAGGGCTGGGTCAGGGCTGTGGCTGTGGCTGGGTGTGGCCGGTTGACGTTGCCCCCTTAAGAAAGGGAATATGGTGGACGGAAGTTGGCAAACGGAAGGAATAGTCTAAACTAATTTCATTGGAAGAGTGGGAGGAAGCATCTGCGGAACTGGGAGTGCAGGAAAGATATCCTGGGCACTCCGGCATTTTATTTTCAGTCTTGCTTCTGCCTTTCCATGGTGCAGCAGCTCTGCAGCTCTGTCTCTGTGCTGGGCTTTCTGCCAAGGCCTCGGCCTTGAAAACAAGATACCAGGCCTGTATATTAACTCCTTTCCAATTAACACAAACTGCTTCTAACATTTTTTTTTCCTCTCTTTTCTTTCTCTTTCTATCCCATTCTGGGGAAAGGGGGGAGAGAGGGGAGAGCGGAGGTGGGGAACCCCTCTCTGCTGAGGGGGGTCACTCTCATTTCTGTGTTACTCTGTTGTATATCTTTGTATATATTGTAGATATTGTAAATTTGTAAATATTCCCCTGCATTCCCTACATTGCTTTGTAAATATAGCTTTGCTAATTCAGCTTGCGAGTTTTTTTTCCTTTCCCTTCAATTTTTTTTCCCTTTTACTTTACAAGGGGGAAGGGAGGAGGCTTCTTGGCCTTACCCATTCCAAACCCACCACATTTTTTTTTTATTGGCGTACCCAACGTGGGGCAGATAATTAGTTTAATTTATTATTTGATTGATTTAGTGTTTTCCAGCTGAATTAGCAAACATGAAGGTATTGTGGTTTGTGGAGCGATTATTCTTTTCAATTTTTGGGGCTCTGGTTTACAGGTATTGTTTGGGTTTGATTTTGGATTACCTGGGTAAATATTTGGTGCGGACCATTTATATGTGGGTTATGTATAGAGTTAAACTATGGTATGGAAAATGTATTAATTTGTTATGGCCAGTGAGATACAGGAATGTTACCTCCACCACTCTCCCAATTGAGATAAAGGGTTTTAAGATTCCGCCTGAGGAGACAGTAACTTTAGGTGATGCCTGGGATCCAAAGGTGATTTATTTGATGTGTATAATCCTGCTTTCAGTGATAATTAATGTGTATCTGCTGGTCTCTTTGCGGCGAGAGAGAAAGGTGTCCAGGGCGTGTTTTGTTATTAAAACTAGATCAAAAAGAAAATGCCGTGGCTCTCGATCAGTCCCAGAGTCATCTAGTGACGAAGAGTGTGCAGAATCCGTGTCAGTTAAAAAGAAGGCTAAAAAGTTAATTGGTAAGGCAGCTCTAAATGACTTTGCTGATTCTGGCAAGCAGCCAAGGGCATTGGCTGGTATCAACATGGCACCTACTCCTTCTCCTTCTTCTTCTTCTCCGTCAGCCATTAATGGAGCAACGTCACTTCCGCCCAATCCCTCGGTGGGACCGGAAGTCACTGCCCCAGCAGCTGATTTATCTCAGGACCTGTCAGCTTCCATTAAGGTGGCTGTAAATTCAAACACAGCTCCAGTTAAGGTGGCTCCTTTAAAGACTAGAGCTGGAAAGGGCAAAGATGGAGAAGAAGAGGAGGAGACTGATCCTGGTGAGGGGCCCTCTACTCTAAAAGATCCTGCTGAGGAGGAAGAGAAGGTTTGTTTTAAAGATCTAGCTAACCTAGTGAGATCAAAGCAGGATAGAGATGAAGTTAGGAAGGCAGCTGGCAAAGGTGGTTCTCAGCTTAAAGAGATCCTTAGGAGAATGACAGCAGGATTTTATGGGCAAAGAATTCAGGGAGATGAAGATGAAGATGATATTATGGACTGTTCTTCGCCCCGTGAGGAATTGCATGATGTCCGTAAAGATTTCACCAGGGCAGATAAGGAGCCAGTTCTAGCTTGGCTTAGTAGGTGTTATGATACAGGTGCTTCAGCTCTAACAGTTGGAGACAAGTCAGCAGCTGAGTTAGGAACTCTCTCAAGGGACAATGGAATAGATAGACATCTAGGTGAAGCTCTCGGTAAGGTTAATCTGTGGATACGCCTTTTAATGGCGGTTGCCCTGAGATACCCTTCCCGAGATGACCTTCCATGGAACCCTAAACCCTGGACTACCATAGATGAGGGAATTAAGCGCTTGAGAGAATTTGCTGTTAGAGAGCTACTCTATGGTGAACATGAAACTCTGAATCCTGATGACATTCCTGTGGGTATTGGTCTTCGTAAAAAGATCATCAAGCTTGCTCCTTCTAATTATGCAAACATTCTGGCAAGCAGAATTGTGTCAAGAAGTTATGGTGGAGCTTCTCCTACGGTTGGCCAATTCAGTGATCAAATGAGACAATTGGAGGATAGCATGACACGTGGTTCTTTGGTTTCAGCCATTGAAACTCTGTCTGGAAAAATTGAGAATTGCATGAGAGAGTTAAAAGATGAATTTAGAAATTCCATATCCCAATTGGCACAAAGGGATAATTTCAATTCTTCCTCCAGGTGGGTACAAGTTTCATCTGTGAGGAATACACGTCCTCCAAGGAGGTCATTCCAAAACAGGTCATTCCAAAACAGACCACCAAGGCAATCACGTAGAACTATTTGGATAACTCTGCGTGATCAGTTTGGTGAGAACATGAACCGCTGGGATGGCCAACCAACTTCTAATCTTTTCAGGAGACTGAGGGAATTGCAAAGTGGCAGAACCCAAGGTAGCAATACCAGAAGGGTAGCTGTTACTTCCACAGTTCCCCAGAACGACTCTTATGGCTCCAACAGTGGCTCCAGTTATAATACGCAAAGTTATAACCCTGCACAATATGTGCAATGCACATGTGCGCATGTTCCCCATAACTAGGGGTGCCCTGCCTCCCGCCAGGGGGAGGAGAGGGATAACAGAGATAACAGAATCTATTGGGATGTGTACATCCAGTGGCCTGGCACTTCACAATTTCAGAAGTACAGGGCCTTGGTTGACACAGGAGCTCAGTGCACCATAATACCATCAAATTATCAGGGATCAGAGTCTATAACTATTCTGGGAGTCACTGGTGGATCTCAAGAGTTAAGTAAGGTAGAGGTTAATATAAGTTTAACTGGTAAACAATGGAGGAAGCATACAGTTGTGACCGGACCTGATGCACCTTGTATTTTGGGAATTGATTTTCTGAGAGAAGGGCGTTTCAAGGACCCTAGAGGTTACAAATGGGCTTTTGGAGTAGCTTCTATAGAAATTGATGGACAAAAGTTGAAGCTATCTGCCAGACTTGAGCTTTCTGATGAATCTGCAGTTGTGGGACAACATAAGATACAGGACATTAAATTGCCGGTTGCTTCTCAGACTGTGCATCACAGACAATACAGAACCAACCGTGACTCTTTGTTGCCCATTCAGAATCTGATTCGTCAGTTGGAGAGTCAGAAAGTCGTCAGCAAAACTCATTCACCTTTCAACAGTCCAGTGTGGCCTGTGCGGAAGCAGAATGGAGACTGGCTTCTAACGGTAGACTACCGAGCCCTGAATGAAGTGACACCACCTGTGAGTGCAGCAGTACCAGACATGATGGAACTCCAGTATGAGCTGGAATCCAAAGAGGCCAAATGGTATGCTACCATAGACATTGCTAATGCATTTTTCTCTATTCCCATAGCAGAGGAATGCAGGCCTCAATTTGCTTTCACCTGGAGAGGAATCCAGTACACTTTCAACAGATTGCCAATGGGCTGGATCCACAGCTCAAGCATCTGTCATGCAGTGATCCACGATGCTCTGGAGAAGGGCGGTGCTCCAGAACACATCCAGTTCATCGATGATATCATCGTCTGGGGTAAAACTGCTGAGGAAGTCTTCAAGAAAGGTAACAAAATCATTGACATTCTTCTGAATGCAGGTTTTGCCATCAAGCGAGACAAGGTGAAAGGACCTACCACAGAGATTCAGTTTCTGGGAGTACGGTGGCAGGATGGACGCCGACACATTCCAGTGGATGTGGTGAATAGATTCTCTACCATGGCAAGTCCCACAAACAAGCGAGAGACCCTACGTTTCTTAGGGATAGTGGGATTTTGGAGACTGCACATTCCTGGATACAGTCAGATTGTGAAACCTCTGTATGATGTGACTCGAAAGAGAAACCATTTCCACTGGGGACCTGAACAACAAGCAGCCTTTGACCAGATAAAGCAAGAGGTAATTCAAGCAATGGGTCTGGGACCTGTCCGAGATGGTCCAGACATTAAGAACATTTTGTACACGGCTGCAAGTGACAATGGTCCAACCTGGTGCTTGTGGCAAAAAGCTCCAGGTGAGACACATGGATGACCTCTTGGTTTCTGGAGTCGAGGTTACAGAGGTTCAGAGGCTAATTATACTCCAACAGAGAAAGAAATTTTAGCTGCCTATGAGGGAGTAAAAGCATCTTCTGAAGTGATTGGAACTGAATCACAACTTCTCTTAGCTCCCAGATTACCAGTTTTGAATTGGATGTTCAAAGGCAAAGGATCCACACCACATCATGCCACAGACTCAACATGGTCTAAGTGGATGGCTCTGATAACACAGAGAGCTCGAATGGGAAATCTTGAAAGACCTGGTCTAGTGGAGGTGATCTCAAGTTGGCCTGAAGGCATCAACTGTGCTAAACCTCCAGAGGAGAAAGTAACTCGTGCTGAGGAAGCTCCTCCTTACAATGACCTCTCTGATGATGAAAAGAAATATGCTTTGTTCACAGACGGTTCCTGTCGTCTTGTTGGGAACAAGCGAAAGTGGAAGTCTGCAGTGTGGAGTCCAACACGCCGAGTTGCAGAGGCGAAAGATGGAGAAGGAGAATCCAGTCAGTTCGCAGAGGTAAAAGCTGTCCAGCTAGCTCTCGACGTGGCTGAACGTGAGAGATGGCCAAAGCTTTATCTCTACACCGACTCATGGATGGTAGCCAATGCTCTATGGGGTTGGCTAAAGAACTGGAAGAAGAGTGGTTGGCAGAGGAAAGGAAAACCCATTTGGGCAGCCAACCTATGGCAGGACATTGCTGATCGAATCGAGAGAATTCCAGTGAAAGTGAGACATATCGATGCTCACATTCCTAAGAGCAAAGCTACTGAGGAACAGCAACACAACCATCAGGCAGATCTAGCTGCAAGAGTTTCTCAAGTAGACATGGACTCTAATCTTGATCTCGACTGGAAACACCGAGGTGAGATATTCTTAGCTCGGTGGGCTCATGATTCGTCAGGACATCAAGGCAGAGATACAACATACCAATGGGCTCGTGACAGATCCATAGACATTTCCATGGATGCTATCACACAAGTCATCCATGACTGTGACATTTGTGCTGCTATTAAGCAGGCAAAACGACTTAAGCCCTTGTGGTATGGTGACAGATGGTCCAAGTACAAGTATGGTGAAGCTTGGCAGATTGACTACATCACTCTACCACGTTCTCGTTATGGTAAGCAATACGTGTTTACTATGGTAGAGGCAAACACTGGATGGTTGGAAACTTATCCAGTTCCACATGCAACTGCACGCAACACCATTCTCGGTCTGGAGAGACAGATCCTGTGGAGACACGGAACTCCAGAGAGGATTGAGTCAGACAACGGAACTCATTTCAAGAACAACCTTGTAAAGAACTGGGCAAAAGAGCACGGTATTGAGTGGATATTCCACATTCCCTACTATGCACCAGCTTGAGGGAAGATTGAACGCTACAACGGTTTGTTGAAGACCACTCTCAAAGCCATGGGAGGTGGATCTTTGAAAAACTGGGAAAAACATTTAGCACAAGCAACCTGGCTGGTAAATAGTAGAGGTTCAGTGAACCGAGCTGGACCTGCACATTCAGATTTGCTACGGAAAGTAGAAGGTGATAGAGTTCCTGTTGTTAGAGAAAAGAATCTGTTAGGTAAAACTGTTTGGGTATTTTCACCCTCAGGAGAGGCTAAACCTGTCCGAGGGGTGGTTTCAGCTGAAGGTCCGGGTAACACTTATTGGGTAATGCAGGAGAATGGTGAAATTCAGTGTATTCCACAAAGAAATTTAACTTTAGCTGAAAGAGGTTAATTTCGAACTGTTGTATAGCTACATCGCGTCCAAAGGAAGAATCAACGAGACATCTATGGTGCACGAACCCTGAGATCCCTGAGAGCCCTGAGTCAACTAAGAGACCCTGAGATTCCCTGTTTCCCTTTTCTTCGCTTCGTCGGTGAAGAAATGAACTGTTTTCCATTTTTCTCATTTTATGATTTTCTTGGACTTTTGAATCATCTACATCTGAGCATAGCCGGAATGGACTATGAACTTTACTCACGAACTGTAAATATCGTTTTGGATTGGATGGACAGTGTGAACAGCCAATGAAATTGTTTAGAAGGGGTGGACTGTGGTCGGTTGACGTTGCCCCCTTAAGAAAGGGAATATGGTGGACGGAAGTTGGTAAACGGAAGGAATAATCTAAACTATTTCATTGGTGAAGCGGGAGGAAGCACCTTCGGAACTGGGAGTGAACTGGACATTTCCAGCACTTCTCTGTCAGTCTTGCTTCTGCCTTTCCACGGTGCAGCAGCTCTGCAGCTCTGTCTCTGTGCTGGGCTTTCTGCCAAGGCTTCGGCCTTGAAAACAAGATACCAGGCCTGTATATTAACTCCTTTCCAATTAACACAAACTGCTACTAACATTTTTTTTTTCCTCTCTTTTCTCTCTCTTTCTATCCCACTCTGGGGAAAGGGGGGGGAGAGAGGGGAGAGCGGAGGTGGGGAACCCCCTCTGTCCAGAGGGGGGGTCACTCTCATTTCTGTGTTACTCTGTTGTATATCTTTGTATATATTGTAGATATTGTAAATTTGTAAATATTCCCCTGCATTCCCTACATTGCTTTGTAAATATAGCTCCACTACTTTGCTAATTCAGCTTGCGAGTTTTTTTTCCTTTCCCTTCAATTTTTTTTTTCCCTTTTACTTTACAAGGGGGAAGGGAGGAGGCTTCTTGGCCTTACCCCTTCCAAACCCACCACAGCTGGGCTGGGGCGGGGACTGGAGCCGGGGCTGAGGCTGAGCTAGGGTCTGGGATAGGTTCTGGGCTGGGGGCAGGGGCTGCGACTGGGGCTGGGTCCAGGGCTGGGGCTGGGCTGTGGCTGGGGCTGGGCTGTGGCAGGGCTAGGGCTGGGCTGGGGGCTGGGTCCAGGGCAGGGCTGGGGCTGGGGCTGGGACTGGGGCAGGGCTGTGGCTGGGGCTGGGCTGGGGCAGGGCTGGGGCTGGGGCTGGGACTGGGGCAGGGCTGGGGCAGGGCTTGGGCAGGGCTGGGGCTGGGGCAGGGCTAGGGTTGGGTCCAGGGCTGGGGCTGGGCTGTGGCTGTGGCTGGGCTGGGGCTGGGGCTGGGGCAGGACTGGGGGCAGCGATGGGATTGGGGCTGGGCAGGGGCCGGAGATGGGGCCGGGACTGGGGGCAGGACTGGGGCTGGGACAGGGCTGGGGCTGGAGCTGGGCTGTGGCTGGGGCTGAGGCAGGGCTGGGCTAGGGCTGGGGGCTGGGGCTGGGGCTGTGGCTGGGGCTTGGTCCAGGGCTGGGGCTGGGCTGGGGCTGGGTCCAGGGCTGGGGCTGGGCTGGGGCTGGGCTGGGGCTGGGGCAGGGCTTGGGCAGGGCTGGGGCTGGGGCTGGGCTAGGGCTGGGTCCAGGGCTGGGCCTGGGCTGGGGCAGGGATGGGGCTGGGGCTGAGGGCAGGGCTGGGGACTGAGGTTGGGGCCGGGGCTGGGGCTGGGTTGGGGCCGGCGCTGAAGCAGGACTGGGCTGGAGGCTGGGCCTTGGGCTGGGGCTGGTCTGGGGGCAGGGCTGGGGCTGGGGTGGGAACCCAAGTCTATGGCTGGGCTGGGGCTGGGGCTGGGGCAGGGCTGGGGGCAGCGATGGGAGTGGGGCTGGGCAGGGGCCGGGGCTGGGGCAGGGACTGGGGCTGGGACAGGGCTGGGGCTGGGGCTGGGCTGTGGCTGGGGCTGAGGGCACGGCTGGGCTAGGGCTGGGGCTGGGGAAGGGCTGGGGCCGGGGCTCAGTCTGTGGCTGGGACTGGGATGTGGCTGGGGCTGTAACCAAGTCTTGGGCAGGGCTGGGGCTAGGGCTGGGGCCAGGGCTGGGGCAGGGCTGTGGCTGGGGCTGAGGGCACGGCTGGGCTAGGGCTGGGGCTGGGGAAGGGCTGGGGCCGGGGCTCAGGCTGTGGCTGGGACTGGGCTGTGGCTGGGGCTGTAACCAAGTCTTGGGAAGGGCTGGGGCTGGGGGCTGGGGCTGGGCTGGGGCTGGGGCTGGGTCCGGGGCAGGGGCTAGGCTGGGGCTGGTGCTGGGGCTGGGCTGGGGCAGGGCTGGGGCTGGGGCTGGGGTGGGGCTGGGGCTGGGGCTGGGCTGGGGCCGAGGGTGGGGCTGGGCAGGGCTGGGCCCAAGGTTGAGGCAGGGCTGGAGTACGGCTGGGGCTGGGGTAGGGCTGTGGGCAGGAATGGGGCTGGGGCTGGGCTGTGGCTGGGGCCGGGGTTGGGGCTGGGCTGCGACTGAGGTTGGGGCCGGGGCTGGGGCTGAGTTGGGGCCGGTGCTGAAGCAGGACTGGGCTGGAGGCTGCGCCTTGGCCTGGGGCTGGTCTGGGGGCAGGGCTGGGGCTGGGGCGGGAACCAAGTCTATGGCTGGGCTGGGGGCTGGGGCTGGGGCTGGGGCAGAGCTGGGGGGCAGCGATGGGAGTGGGGCTGGGCAGGGGCCGGGGCTGGGGCCGGGGCTGGGGCTGGGGCTGGGAGCAGGGCTGGGACTGTGGTTGGGGCCGGGGCTGGGGCTGGGTTGGGGCCGGTGCTGAAGCAGGACTGGGCTGGAGGCTGGGCCTTGGGCTGGGGCTGGTCTGGGGCAGGGCTGGGGCTGGGGCGGGAACCAAGTCTATGGCTGGGCTGGGGCTGGGGCTGGGGCTGGGGCAGGGCTGGGGGCAGCGATGGGAGTGTGGCTGGGCAGGGGCCGGGGCTGGGGCCGGGGCTGGGGCAGGACTGGGGCTGGGACAGGGCTGGGGCTGGGGCTGGGCTGTGGCTGGGGCTGAGGGCACGGCTGGGCTAGGGCTGGGGCTGGGGAAGGGCTGGGGCCGGGGCTAAGGCTGTGGCTGGGACAGGGCTGTGGCTGGGGCTGTAACCAAGTCTTGGGCAGGGCTGGGGCTAGGGCTGGGGCCAGGGCTGGGGCAGGGCTGTGGCTGGGGCAGTGCTGGGGCTGAGGGTGGGCCTGAACTGGTTTCTGGGCTGGGCCTGGGGCAGGGCTGGGCCCGTGGCTGGGGCAGGGCTGGGGTAGGGCTGGGGCCGGGGCTCGGGTCGGGGCTGGGAGCAGGGCTGGGACTGAGGTTGGGGGCTGGGGCTGGGGCTGGGCTGGGGGCCGAGGGTGGGGCTGGGGCTGGGGCTGGGGCTGAGGGCAGGGCTGGGCTAGGGCTGAGGGTGGGGCTGGGGCTGGGGCTGGGCTGAGGGCAAGGCTGGGGCTGGGGTAGGGCTGGGGCTGGAGCTGGGCTGGGGCTAGGGCTGGGGCTGGGTCCATGGCTGGGGCTGGGCTGTGGCTTTGGCTAGGCTGTGGGTGTGGCTGTGGTTGGCTGGGGCCGGGGCTGGAGCAGGTTTAGGGCTGGGCTGGGACCGGGACTGGGCTGGGGTAGGGCTGGGGCAGGGGCTAGGCTGTGGCTTGGGCTGGGGCTGGGGTAGGGCTGGGGCTGGAGCTGGGCTGGGGCTAGGGCTGGGGCTGGGTCCATGGCTGGGGCTGGGCTGGGGCTGGGCTGTGGCTGTGGCTGTGGTTGGCTGGGGGCAGGGCTGAGGCTGGGTTGGGGCTGGGTCCAGGGCTGGGGCTGGGGCTGGGGCAGGCCTGGGGCTGTGGCTGGGCTGGGGGCCGAGGGTGGGGCTGGGGTTGGGGCTGGGGCTGGGGCTGAAGGCAGGGCTGGGCTAGGGCTGGGGCTGGGGCAGGACTGGGGCTGGGACAGGGCTGGGGCTGGTGCTGGGCTGTGGCTGGGTCTGAGGGCACGGCTGGGCTAGGGCTGGGGCTGGGGAAGGGCTGGGGCCGGGCTGAGGGCAGGGCTGGGGCAGGGCTGGGGCTGGGTCCAGGGCAGGGGCTAGGCTGGGGTAGGTGCTGGGGCTGGGCTGGGGGCTGGGCTGGGGCTGGGGCTGGGGTGGGGCCAAGGGTGGGGCTGGGCAGGGCTGGGCCCAAGGTTGGGGCAGGGCTGGAGTAGGGCTGGGGCTGGGGTAGGGCTGTGGGCAGGAATGGGGCTGGGGCTGGGCTGTGGCTGGGGCCGGGGTTGGGGCTGGGCTGCGACTGAGGTTGGGGCCGGGGCAGGGCTTGGGCGTGGCTGGGGCGGGGGCTGGGCTAGGGCTGGGTCCAGGGCTGGGGCTGGGCTGGGGCAGGGCTGGGGCTGGGGCTGAGGGCACGGCTGGGCTAGGGCTGGGGCTGGGGAAGGGCTGGGGCCGGGCTGAGGGCAGGGCTGGGGCAGGGCTGGGGCTGGGCTGGGACCGGGACTGGGCTGGGGTAGGGCTGGGGCAGGTGCTGGGCTGGGGCTGGTCTGGGGCTGGGGCTGGGACTGGGACTGGGGACAGGGCTGGGGCAGGGCTGGGGCTGGGCTAAGGGCAGGGCTGGGTTAGGGCTATGGCTGTGCAGGGCTGGGCTAGGGCTGGGCTGGGGCCGGGGATGGGGCCGTGGGTGGGGCTAGGCTGGGGTCTGGGCTGGGCCTGGGGCAGGGCTGGGCCCGAGGCTGGGGTCCTGGGATGGGGCTGCGCTGTGGCTGGGGCTGGGCTGGGGCAGGGCTGGGGATGAGGCTGGGGTGGGGCTGGGGGTGGGTCCAGGGCAGAGCTGGGGCTGGGGCTGGGGCTGGGGCTGGGTCCAGGGTGGGGATGGGGCTGGGCTGGGGGCACGGCTGGGGCTGGGGCTGGGCTGGGGCTGGGGCTGGGTCCAGGGCAGGGGCTAGGCTGGGGCTGGTGCTGGTGCTGGGCTGGGGCAGGGCTGGGGCTGGGGCTGGGGCTGGGGTGGGTCTGGGGCTAGGGCTGGGCTGGGGCCGGGGCTGGGGCCAGGGGTGGGGCTGGGGCTGGGTTGGGGCCGGCGCTGAAGCAGGACTGGGCTGGAGGCTGGGCCTTGGGCTGGGGCTGGTCTGGGGGCAGGGCTGGGGTTGGGGGCTGGGGCAGGACTGGGGCTGGGGCTGGGCTGGGGATGGGACTGGGCTGTGGCTGGGTCTGAGGGCACGGCTGGGCTAGGGCTGGGGGCTGGGGAAGGGCTGGGGCCGGGGCTCAGGCTGTGGCTGGGACTGGGCTGTGGCTGGGGCTGTAACCAAGTCTTGGGCAGGGCTGGGGCTAGGGCTGGGGCCAGGGCTGGGGCAGGGCTGTGGCTGGGGCTGAGGGCACGGCTGGGCTAGGGCTGGGGCTGGGGCTGGGTCCAGGGCAGGGGCTAGGCTGGGGCTGGTGCTGGGGCTGGGCTGGGGCAGGGCTGGGGCTGGGGCTGGGGTGGGTCTGGGGCTGGGGCTGGGCTGGGCCCAAGGTTGGGGCAGGGCTGGAGTACGGCTGGGGCTGGGGTAGGGCTGTGGGCAGGAATGGGGCTGGGGCTGCGCTGTGGCTGGGGCCGGGGTTGGGGCTGGGCTGCGACTGAGGTTGGGGCCGGGGCTGGGGCTGGGTTGGGGCCGGTGCTGAAGCAGGACCGGGCTGGAGGCTGGGCCTTGGCCTGGGCCTGGTCTGGGGGGCAGGGCTGGGGCTGGGGCGGGAACCAAGTCTATGGCTGGGCTGGAGCTGGGGCTAGGGCTGGGGCAGGACTGGTGCTGGGACAGGGCTGGGGGCAGGGATGGGAGTGGGGCTGGGCAGGGGCCGGGGCTGGGTCCGGGGCTGGGAGCAGGGCTGGGACTGAGGTTGGGGCCGGGGCTGGGGCTGGTTGGGGCCGGGGCTGGGGCTGGGTTGGGGCCGGCGCTGAAGCAGGACTGGGCTGGAGGCTGCGCCTTGGCCTGGGGCTGGTCTGGGGGCAGGGCTGGGGGCTGGGGCGGGGAACCAAGTCTATGGCTGGGGCTGGGGCTGGGGCTGGGGCTGGGGGCAGGGCTGGGGGCAGCGATGGGAGTGGGGGCTGGGCAGGGGCCGGGGCTGGGGCGGGGGCTGGGGCAGGACTGGGGCTGGGACAGGGCTGGGGCTGGGGCTGGGCTGTGGCTGGGGCTGAGGGCACGGCTGGGCTAGGGCTGGGGCTGGGGAAGGGCTGGGGGCCGGGGCTCAGGCTGTGGCTGGGACTGGGCTGTGGCTGGGGCTGTAACCAAGTCTTGGGCAGGGCTGGGGCTAGGGCTGGGGCCAGGGCTGGGGCAGGGGCTGTGGCTGGGGCTGAGGGCACGGCTGGGCTAGGGCTGGGGCTGGGGAAGGGCTGGGGCCGGGGCTCAGGCTGTGGCTGGGACTGGGCTGTGGCTGGGGCTGTAACCAAGTCTTGGAAGGGCTGGGGCTAGGGCTGGGGCCAGGGCTGGGTCTGGGGCTGGGTCCAGGGGCAGGGGCTAGGCTGGGGCTGGTGCTGGGGCTGGGCTGGGGCAGGGCTGGGGCTGGGGCTGGGGTGGGTCTGGGGCTGGGGCTGGGCTGGGGCCGAGGGTGGGGCTGGGCAGGGCTGGGCCCAAGGTTGGGGCAGGGGCTGGAGTACGGCTGGGGCTGGGGGTAGGGCTGTGGGCAGGAATGGGGCTGGGGGCTGCGCTGTGGCTGGGGGCCAGGGTTGGGGCTGGGCTGCGACTGAGGTTGGGGCCGGGGCTGGGGCTGGGTTGGGGCCGGTGCTGAAGCAGGACCGGGCTGGAGGCTGGGCCTTGGCCTGGGCCTGGTCTGGGGGCAGGGCTGGGGCTGGGGCGGGGAACCAAGTCTATGGCTGGGCTGGGGCTGGGGCTAGGGCTGGGGCAGGACTGGTGCTGGGACAGGGCTGGGGGGCAGGGATGGGAGTGGGGCTGGGCAGGGGCCGGGGCTGGGTCCGGGGCTGGGGAGCAGGGCTGGGACTGAGGTTGGGGGCCGGGGGCTGGGGCTGGTTGGGGCCGGGGCTGGGGCTGGGTTGGGGCCGGCGCTGAAGCAGGACTGGGCTGGAGGCTGGGCCTTGGGCTGGGGCTGGTCTGGGGGCAGGGCTGGGGCTGGGGCGGGGAACCAAGTCTATGCTGGGCTGGGGGCTGGGGGCTGGGGCTGGGGGGGGCAGGGCTGGGGGCAGCGATGGGAGTGGGGCTGGGCAGGGGGCCGGGGCTGGGGCGGGGGCTGGGGCAGGACTGGGGCTGGGACAGGGCTGGGGCTGGGGCTGGGCTGTGGCTGGGGCTGGGCTGTGGCTGGGGCTGAGGGCATGGCTGGGCTAGGGCTGGGGCTGGGGAAGGGCTGGGGCTGGGGCTCAGGGCTGTGGCTGGGACTGGGCTGTGGCTGGGACTGGGCTGTGGCTGGGGCTATAACCAAGTCTTGGGAAGGGCTGGGGGCTAGGGCTGGGGCCAGGGCTGGGGCAGGACTGGGGCTGGGGCAGGGCTGGGGCTGAGGGTGGGCCTGAACTGGTTTCTGGGCTGGTGCTGGGGGCAGGGCTGGGGCCCGTGGCTGGGGGTAGGGCTGGGGCCGGGGCTCGGGTCGGGGCTGGGAGCAGGGCTGGGATTGAGGTTGGGGCTGGGGCTGGGACCCAGGCTGGGGCCTGGGGCGGGGACTGGGGTAGGGCTGGATCCGGGGCTGGGGCCGGGGGCTAGGGCAGGACTAGGCTGGAGGCTGGGCCTTGGGCTGGGGCCTGGGCTGAGGGCAAGGCTGGGGCTGGGGTAGGGCTGGGGCTGGAGCTGGGCTGGGGCTAGGGCTGGGGCTGGGTCCATGGCTGGGGCTGGGCTGTGGCTTTGGCTGGGCTGTGGCTGTGGCTGGGGCCTGGTCTGGGGCTGGGGCTGGAGCAGGTTTAGGGCTGGGCTGGGACCGGGACTGGGCTGGGGTAGGGCTGGGACAGGGCTGGGGCTGGGGCTGGGACCGGGACTGGGCTGGGGGAGGGCTGGGGCAGAGCTAGGCTGTGGCTTGGGCTGGGGCTGGGGCAGGACTGGGGCTGGGACAGGGCTGGGGCTGGGGCTGGGCTGTGGCTGGGGCTGTAACCAAGTCTTGGGAAGGGCTGGGGCTGGGGCTGGGCTGGGGCTGGGGCTGGGTCCAGGGCAGGGGCTAGGCTGGGGCTGGTGCTGGGGCTGGGCTGGGGCGGGGCTGGGCTGGGGCAGGGCTTGGGCTGGGGCTGGGGCAGGGCTGTGGGCAGGAATGGGGCTGGGGCTGGGTTGTGGCTGAGGTTGGGGCCGGGGCAGGGCTTGGGCAGGGCTGGGGCTGGGGCTGGGCTAGGGCTGGGTCCAGGGCTGGGGCTGGGCTGGGGCAGGGCTGGGGCTGGGGCTGAGGGCACGGCTGGGCTAGGGCTGGGGCCGGGGAAGGGCTGGGGCCGGGCTGAGGGCAGGGCTGGGGCAGGGCTGGGGCTGGGCTGGGACCGGGACTGGGCTGGGGTAGGGCTGGGGCAGGTGCTGGGCTGGGGCTGGTCTGGGGCTGGGGCTGGGACTGGGACTGGGGACAGGGCTGGGGCAGGGCTGGGGCTGGGCTAAGGGCAGGGCTGGGTTAGGGCTGTGGCTGTGCAGGGCTGGGCTAGGGCTGGGCTGGGGCCGGGGATGGGGCCGTGGGTGGGGCTAGGCTGGGGTCTGGGCTGGGCCTGGGGCAGGGCTGGGCCCGAGGCTGGGGTCCTGGGATGGGGCTGCGCTGTGGCTGGGGCTGGGCTGGGGCAGGGCTGGGGATGAGGCTGGGGTGGGGCTGGGGGTGGGTCCAGGGCAGAGCTGGGGCTGGGGCTGGGGCTGGGGCTGGGTCCAGGGTGGGGATGGGGCTGGGCTGGGGGCAGGGCTGGGGCTGGGTCCAGGGTGGGGATGGGGCAGTTCTGGGGCAGGGATGGGGCTGGGGCTGGGGCTGGGCTGGGGCTGGGGCTAGGTCCAGGGCAGGGGCTAGGCTGGGGCTGGTGCTGGTGCTGGGCTGGGGCAGGGCTGGGGCTGGGGCTGGGGTGGGTCTGGGGCTGGGGCTGGGCTGGGGCCGAGGGTGGGGCTGGGCAGGGCTGGGCCCAAGGTTGGGGCAGGGCTGGAGTAGGGCTGGGGCTGGGGCAGGGCTGTGGGCAGGAATGGGGCTGGGGCTGGGCTGTGGCTGGGGCCGGGGTTGGGGCTGGGCTGCGACTGAGGTTGGGGCCGGGGCTGGGGCAGGACTGGTGCTGGGGCAGGACTGGTGCTGGGACAGTGCTGGGGGCAGGGATGGGAGTGGGGCTGGGCAGGGGGGCCGGGGCTGGGGCTGGGTTGGGGCCGGTGGTGAAGCAGGACTGGGCTGGAGGCTGGGCCTTGGGCTGGGGCTGGTCTGGGGGCAAGGCTGGGTCTGGGGCGGGAACCAAGTCTATGGCTGGGCTGGGGCTGGGGCTGGGGCTGGGGCAGGGCTGGGGGCAGCGATGGGAGTGGGGCTGGGCAGGGGCCTGGGCTGGGGCCGGGGCTGGGGCAGGACTGGGGCTGGGACAGGGCTGGGGCTGGGGCTGGGCTGTGGCTGGGGCTGAGGGCACGGCTGGGCTAGGGCTGGGGCTGGGGAAGGGCTGGGGCCGGGGCTCAGGCTGTGGCTGGGACTGGGCTGTGGCTGGGACTGGGCTGTGGCTGGGGCTATAACCAAGTCTTGGGAAGGGCTGGGGCTGGGGCTGGGCTGGGGCTGGGGCTGGGTCCAGGGCAGGGGCTAGGCTGGGGCTGGTGCTGGGGCTGGGGCTGAGGGCACGGCTGGGTTAGGGCTGCGGCTGGGTCCAGGGCAGGGGCTAGGCTGGGGCTGGTGCTGGGGCTGGGGCTAGGGCTGGGCAGGGGCCGAGGGTGGGGCTGGGCAGGGCTGGGCCCAAGGTTGGGGCAGGGCTGGAGTAGGGCTGGGGCTGGGGCAGGGCTGTGGGCAGGAATGGGGCTGGGGCTGGGCTGTGGCTGAGGTTGGGGCCGGGGCAGGGCTTGGGCTGGGCTGGGGCTGGGGCTGGGCTAGGGCTGGGTCCAGGGCTGGGGCTGGGCTGGGGCAGGGCTGGGGCTGGGGCTGAGGGCACGGCTGGGCTAGGGCTGGGGCTGGGGAAGGGCTGGGGCCGGGCTGAGGGCAGGGCTGGGGCAGGGCTGGGGCTGGGCTGGGACCGGGACTGGGCTGGGGTAGGGCTGGGGCAGGTGCTGGGCTGGGGCTGGTCTGGGGCTGGGGCTGGGACTGGGACTGGGGACAGGGCTGGGGCAGGGCTGGGGCTGGGCTAAGGGCAGGGCTGGGTTAGGGCTGTGGCTGTGCAGGGCTGGGCTAGGGCTGGGCTGGGGCCGGGGATGGGGCCGTGGGTGGGGCTAGGCTGGGGTCTGGGCTGGGCCTGGGGCAGGGCTGGGCCCCAAGCTGGGGTCCTGGGATGGGGCTGCGCTGTGGCTGGGGCTGGGCTGGGGCAGGGCTGGGGATGGGGCTGGGGTGGGGCTGGGGGTGGGTCCAGGGCAGAGCTGGGGCTGGGGCTGGGGCTGGGTCCAGGGTGGGGATGGGGCAGTTCTGGGGCAGGGCTGGGGCTGGGGCTGGGGCTGGGCTGGGGCTGGGGCTAGGTCCAGGGCAGGGGCTAGGCTGGGGCTGGTGCTGGTGCTGGGCTGGGGCAGGGCTGGGGCTGGGGCTGGGGTGGGTCTGGGGCTGGGGCTGGGCTGGGGCCAAGGGTGGGGCTGGGCAGGGCTGGGCCCAAGGTTGGGGCAGGGCTGGAGTAGGGCTGGGGCTGGGGCAGGGCTGTGGGCAGGAATGGGGCTGGGGCTGGGCTGTGGCTGGGGCCGGGGTTGGGGCTGGGCTGCGACTGAGGTTGGGGCCGGGGCTGGGGCAGGGTTGGGGCCGGTGCTGAAGCAGGACTGGGCTGGAGGCTGGGGTCCTGGGATGGGGCTGCGCTGTGGCTGGGGCTGGTCTGGGGGCAGGGCTGGGGCTGGGGCGGGAACCATGTCTATGGCTGGGCTGGGGCTGGGGCTGAAGCTGGGGCAGGGCTGGGGGCAGCGATGGGAGTGGGGCTGGGCAGGGGCCGGGGCTGGGGCCGGGGCTGGGGCAGGACTGGGGCTGGGCCAGGGCTGGGGCTGGGGCTGTAACCAAGTCTTGGGCAGGGCTGGGGCTAGGGCTGGGGCCAGGGCTGGGGCAGGGCTGTGGCTGGGGCTGAGGGCTCGGCTGGGCTAGGGCTGGGGCTGGGGAAGGGCTGGGGCTAGGGCTCAGGCTGTGGCTGGGACTGGGCTGTGGCTGGGGCTGTAACCAAGTCTTGGGAAGGGCTGGGGCTAGGGCTGGGGCCAGGGCTGGGGCAGGACTGGGGCTGGGGCAGGGCTGGGGCTGATGGTGGGCCTGAACTGGTTTCTGGGCTGGGCCTGGGGCAGGGCTGGGCCCGTGGCTGGGGCAGGGCTGGGGTAGGGCTGAGGCCGGGGCTCGGGTCGGGGCTGGGAGCAGGGCTGGGACTGAGGTTGGGGCTGGGGCTGGGGCTGGGCTGGGGCCGAGGGTGGGGCTGGGGCTGGGGCTGGGGCTGGGGCTGAGGGCAGGGCTGGGCTAGGGCTGAGGGTGGGGCTGGGGCTGGGGCTGGGACTGGGGCAAGGCTGGGGCTGGGGCTTTGGCTGGGGCAGGGCTGGGGCTGGGCTGGGACCAGGCTGGGGCCTGGGGCGGGGACTGGGGTAGGGCTGGATCCGGGGCTGGGGCCGGGGCTAGGGCAGGACTAGGCTGGAGGCTGGGCCTTGTGCTGGGGCTGGGCTGAGGGCAAGGCTGGGGCTGGGGATGGAATCAAGTCTATGGCTGGGCTGGGGCTAGGGCTGTGGCCGGGGCGGGGCAGGACTGGGGCTGTGGCAGGGCTGGGGCCGGGGCTGGGGCTTGGTCTCGGGCAGGGCTGGGGCTGGGCTGAGGGCAGGGCTGGGGCAGGGCTGGGGATGGGGGTTGGGCTGGGGCTGGGCTGGGGTCATTGCTGGGCTTGGGCTGGGGGCAGGGCTGGGCTAGCGCTGGGCTGGGGCCTGGTCTGGGGCTGGGGCTGGGGCAGGGCTGGCGCAGGGCTGGGGCTGGGGCTGCAGACAGGGCTGGGGCCGGGCTGGGGCTGGGCTGAGGGCAGGGCTGGGGATGGGGGCTGGGATGGGGCAGGACTGTGGCTGGGGCAGGGGCTGGGGCTGGGGACAGGGCTGGGGCCCGAGCTGGGGCTGGGCTGGGTCGAGGCTGGGGCTGGGGATGGGTCCAGGGCTAGGCTGGGGCTGAGTGTGGGGCTAGGGCTGGGGCTGGGGCTGCGGACAGGGCTGGGGACGCCCTGGGGATGAGGGTGGAGCTGGGCTGGGTTCTGGGCTGGGCCTGGGGCAGGGCTGGACCCGAGGCTGGGGCAGGGCTGGACTGAGGGCAGGGCTGGGCTAGGGCTGGGGGCAGGGCTGGGCTAGAGCTGGGCTGGGGCAGCGCTGGGCTGGGGCCGAGACCCGGGCTGGGGCTGGGGAAGGGCTGGGGCTGGGCTGGGGCTGGGGCTGGAGCAGGTTTAGGGCTGGGCTGGGACCGGGACTGGGCTGGGGTAGGGCTGGGGCAGGGCTGGGGCTGGGGCTTGGGCTGGGCTGGGGTAGGGCTGGGGCTGGAGCTGGGCTGGGGCTAGGGCTGGGGCTGGGTCCATGGCTGGGGCTGGGCTGTGGCTTTGGCTGGGCTGTGGCTGTGGCTGTGGTTGGCTGGGGCAGGGCTGAGGCTGGGCTGGGGCTGGGTCCAGGGCTGGGGCTGGGGCAGGCCTGGGGCTGTGGCTGGGCTGGGGCCGAGGGTGGGGCTGGGGCTGGGGCTGGGGCTGAAGGCAGGGCTGGGGCTGGGGCTGGGGCTGGGGCTGAAGGCAGGGCTGGGCTAGGGCTGGGGCTGGGGCAGGGCTGGGGCTGGGGCTGAGGGCAGGGCTGGGCTAGGGCTGGTGCTGGGGCAGGGGCTGGGGATGGGGACAGGGCTGGGGCCCGAGCTGGTGTAGGGCTGGGGCCGGTCTGGGGCTGGGTTCGGTGCAGGGCTGGGGCAGGGTGGGGGCTGGCTGAGGGCTGGGCTAGGGCTGGGCTGGGGGCAGAGATGGGGCTGGGGCTGGGGCTGGGGCAGGGGCCGGGGCTGGAGACAGGGCTGGGGCAGGGCTGGGGCCGGGCTGGGGCTGAGTTCGGTGGAGGGCTGGGGCTGGGGGCAGGGATGGGGCTGAGTCTGGGTTGGGGGCTGGGCCAAGGATGGGGCCAGGGCTGGGGCTGGGGCTGGGCTAGGGGCTGGAGGCTGGGCTGGGGCTGAGGCAGGGCTGGGGCAGGGCTGGGGCTGCGGCAGGGCTGGGGCCGGGGCTGAGGCTGGGCTAGGGTCTGGGCTGGGTCTGGGACAGGGCTGCGCCCGAGGCTGGGGCAGGGCTGGGGCTGGGCTAAGGGCAGGTCTGGGTTAGGGCTGTGGCTGTGCAGGGCTGGGCTAAGGCTGGGCTGGGGCCGGGGATGGGGCCGTGGTTGGGGCTGGGCTGGGGTCTGGGCTGGGCCTGGGGCAGGGCTGGGCCCGAGGCTGGGGTCCTGGGCTGGGGCTGGGCGGTGGTTGGGGCTGAGCTGGGGCTGGGTTAGGGCTGGGGCTGAGTCCAGGGCAGTGGCTGGGCTGGGGCTGGGGCTGGGCTGGCGCAGGGCTGGGGCTGGGGCTGGGGCTGGGGCTGTGCTGGGGCTGGGCTGAGGGCAGGGCTGGGGATGCGGGCTGGGATGAGGCAGGACTGTGGCTGGGGCAGGGGCTGGGGCTGGGGACAGGGCTGGGGCCCGAGCTGGGGCTGGGCTGGGTCGAGGCTGGGGCTGGGGATGGGTCCAGGGCTGGGCTGGGGCTGAGTGTGGGGCTAGGGCTGGGGCTGGGGCTGCGGACAGGGCTGGGGACGGGCTGGGGATGAGGGTGGAGCTGGGCTGGGTTCTGGGCTGGGCCTGGGGCAGGGCTGGACCCGAGGCTGGGGCAGGGCTGGACTGAGGGCAGGGCTGGGCTAGGGCTGGGGGCAGGGCTGGGCTAGAGCTGGGCTGGGGCAGCGCTGGGCTGGGGCCGAGACCCGGGCTGGGGCTGGGGAAGGGCTGGGGCTGGGCTGGGGCTGGGGCTGGAGCAGGTTTAGGGCTGGGCTGGGACCGGGACTGGGCTGGGGTAGGGCTGGGGCATGGCTGGGGCTGGGGCTTGGGCTGGGCTGGGGTAGGGCTGGGGCTGGAGCTGGGCTGGGGCTAGGGCTGGGGCTGGGTCCATGGCTGGGGCTGGGCTGTGGCTGTGGCTGTGGTTGGCTGGGGCAGGGCTGAGGCTGGGCTGGGGCTGGGTCTGGGCTGGGACCGGGACTGGGCTGGGGTAGGGCTGTGGCAGGGAATGGGCTGGGGACAGGGCTGGGGCAGGGCTGGGGCCGAGTCTGGGGCCGGGGCTGGGGCCGGGGCTGGGGCAGGGGTGGGGCAGGGCTGGGGCAGGGCTGGAACTGGGGCTGGGCTGGGGCCAAGGTTGGGGCTGGGGCTGGGGCTGGGCTGGTGCCGAGGGTGTGGCTGGGGCTGAGGCTGGGGCTGGGGACAGGGCTGGGGCTGGGGACAGGGCTGGGGCCGGGGTGGGGCTGGGGCTGGGCTGAGGGCAGGGCTTGGGCAGGGCTGGGGATGGGGGTGGGATGGGGCAGGACTGGAGCTGGGGCTGGGGCAGGGGCCGGGGCTGGGGCTGGGCTGGGGCTGGGGCTGGGGCTGGGCTGTGGTCGGGGCTGTAACCAAGTCTTGGGAAGGGCTGGGGCTGGGGCTGGGGCTAGGCTGGGGCAGGGCTGGGGCTGGGGCTGAGGGCACGGCTGGGTTAGGGCTCGGGCTGGGGAAGGGCTGGGGCTGGGCTGAGGGCAGGGCTGGGGCAGGGCTGGGGCTGGGTCCAGGGCAGGGGCTGGGGCTGGGTCTGGGTCCAGGGCTGGGGCAGGGATGGGGTGGGGGCTGGGCTGTGGCTGGGGCTGGGCTGTGGTCGGGGCTGTAACCAAGTCTTGGGAAGGGCTGGTGCTGGGGCTGGGCTGGGGCAGGGCTGGGGCTGGGGCTGGGGCTGGGGCAGGGCTTGGGCAGGGCTGGGGCTGGGGCTGGGCTAGGGCTGGGTCCAGGGCTGGGGCTGGGCTGGGGCAGGGCTGGGGCTGGGGCTAAGGGCACAGCTGGGTTAGGGCTCGGGCTGGGGAAGGGCTGGGGCTGGGCTGAGGGCAGGGCTGGGGCAGGGCTGGGGCTGGGTCCAGGGCAGGGGCTGGGGCTGGGGCTGGGTCCAGGGCTGGGACTGGGCTGGTGCAGGGCTGGGGCTAGGGCTGGGGCCGGGGCTGGGACTGGGCTAGGGCTGGGGCTGGGGCTGGGGCCAGGGCTGGGGCTGGGGTTTGGGCCAGGGCTGGGGCTAAGGCTGGGGCTGGTCTGGGGCAGGGCTGGGGCTGGGGCTGGGTCCAGGGCTGGGGCTGGGCTGGGGCAGGGCTGGGGCTGGGGCTGGGCTCAGGACGAGGGTGGGGCTGGTCTGGGAGTGGGGCTGGGCAGGGGCCGGGGCTGGGACCGGGGCTGGGGCAGGACTGGGGCTGGGACAGGGCTGGGGCCGGGGCTGGGCTGGGGATGAGGGTGGGGCTGGGCTGGGGTCTTGGCTGGGCCTGGGGCAGGGCTGGACCCGAGCCTGGAGCAGGGATGGGGTAGGGCTGGGGCTGGGGCTGTGGCTGGGGCTGAGGGCTGGGGCAGGGCTGGGGCCGGGGCTGGGCTGGGTCTGGGCTGGGGCTGGGCTGGGGCTGCGGCTGGGCTGGGGATGAGGGTGGGGCTGGGCTGGGGTCTTGGCTGGGCCTGGGGCAGGGCTGGACCCGAGCCTGGGGCAGGGCTGGGGTAGGGCTGGGGCTGGGGCTGGGCTGGGGTCAGGGATGGGGCTGGGGGCTGGGGCAGGGCTGGGCCTGGGCTGGGACCGGGACTGGGCTGGGGTAGGGCTGGGGCGGGGAATGGGCTGGGGACAGGGCTGGGGCAGTACTGGGGCCGAGTCTGGGGCCGGGGCTGGGGCCGGGGCTGGGGCAGGGTGGGGCAGGGCTGGGGCAGGGCTGGAACTGGGGCTGGGCTGGGGCCAAGGTTGGGGCTGGGGCTGGGGCTGGGCTGGTGCCGAGGGTGTGGCTGGGGCTGAGGCTGGGGCTGGGGACAGGGCTGGGGCTGGGCTGTGGCTGGGGCTGGGGACAGGGCTGGGGCCGGGGTGGGGCTGGAGCTGGGCTGAGGGCCGGGCTTGGGCTGGGGCTGGGGCCGGGGCTGGGGCTGGGCTGAGGGCAAGGCTTGGGCAGGGCTGGGGATGGGGGTGGGATGGGGCAGGACTAGAGCTGGGGCTGGGGCAGGGGCCGGGGCTGGGGCTGGGCTGGGGCTGGGGCTGGTCTGGGGCAGGGATAGGGTGGGGGATGGGCTGTGGCTGGGGCTGGGCTGTGGTCGGGGCTGGGGCAGGGCTGGGGACAGGGGCTGGGTCCAGGGCTGGGGCTGGGCTGGGGCTGGGACTGGGCTGGGGCTGGGCTGGGGCTGGGCTGTGGCTGGGGCTGGGCTGGGGCTGGGGCTGGGGCAGGGCTGGGACTGAGGTTGCGGCCAGGGCTGGGGATGGGGCTGGGGCTGGGTCCAGGGCTGGGGCTGGGCTGGTGCAGGGCTGGGGCTGGGGCTGGGGCCGGGGCTGGGGCTGGGGCCGGGTCTGGGACTGGGCTAGGGCTGGGGCTGGGGCTGGGGCCAGGACTGGGGCTGGGGTTTGGGCCAGGGCTGGGGCTGGGGCTAGGGCTGTGGCTGGGCTGGGGCAGGGCTGGGGCTGGGGCTGGGTCCAGGGCTGGGGCTGGGCTGGGGCAGGGCTGGGGCTGGGGCTGGGCTGGGGACGAGGGTGGGGCTGGTCAGGGATTGGGGCTGGGCAGGGGCCGGGGCTGGGACCGGGGCTGGGGCAGGACTGGGGCTGGGACAGGGCTGGGGCCGGGGCTGGGGTCAGGGCTAGGAGCAGGTCTGGGACTGAGGTTGCGGCCAGTGCTGGGGATGGGGCTGGGCTGGGGCCGAGGGTGGGGCTGGGGCTGGGGTCTTGGCTGGGCCTGGGGCAGGGCTGGACCCGAGCCTGGGGCAGGGCTGGGGTAGGGCTGGGGCTGGGGCTGGGGCTGGGGACAGGGCTGGGGCTGGGCTGTGGCTGGGGCTGGGGACAGGGCTGGGGCCGGGGTGGGGCTGGGGCTGGGCTGAGGGCAGGGCTTGGGCAGGGCTGGGGATGGGGGTGGGATGGGGCAGGACTGGAGCTGGGGCTGGGGCAGGGGCCGGGGCTGGGGCTGGGCTGGGGCTGGGGCTGGTCTGGGGCAGGGATAGGGTGGGGGATGGGCTGTGGCTGGGGCTGGGCTGTGGTCAGGGCTGGGGCAGGGCTGGGGACAGGGGCTGGGTCCAGGGCTGGGGATGGGCTGGGGCTGGGACTGGGCTGGGGCTGGGCTGGGGCTGGGCTGTGGCTGGGGCTGGGCTGGGCTGTGGCTGGGGTGGGCTGGGGCAGGGAAGGGGCTGGGGCTGGGACAGGGCTGGGGCCGGGGCTGTGGTCGGGGCCAGGAGCAGGGCTGGGACTGAGGTTGCGGCCAGGGCTGGGGATGGGGCTGGGGCTGGGTCCAGGGCTGGGGCTGGGCTGGTGCAGGGCTGGGGCTGGGGCTGGGGCCGGGGCTGGGGCTGGGCTGAGGGCAGGGCTTGGGCAGGGATGGGGATGGGGGTGGGATGGGGCAGGACTGGGTCTGGGGCTGGGGCAGGGGCCGGGGCTGGGGCTGGGCTGGGGCTGGGGCTGGTCTGGGGCAGGGATAGGGTGGGGGATGGGCTGTGGCTGGGGCCGGGCTGTGGTCGGGGCTGGGGCAGGGCTGGGGACAGGGGCTGGGGCAGGGCTGGGGCTGGGGCTGGGGCTGGGGCCGGGGCTCGGACTGGGCTAGGGCTGGGGCTGGGGCTGGGGCCAGGACTGGGGCTGGGGTTTGGGCCAGGGCTGGGGCTGGGGCTGGGGCTGGGGCTGGGGCTGGGCTGGGGCAGGGCTGGGGCTGGGGCTGGGGCTGGGCTGGGGCTGGGGCTGGGGCTGGGCTGTGGTCGGGGCTGTAACCAAGTCTTGGGAAGGGCTGGGGCTGGGGCTGGGGCTAGGCTGGGGCAGGGCTGGGGCTGGGGCTGAGGGCACGGCTGGGTTAGGGCTCGGGCTGGGGAAGGGCTGGGGCTGGGCTGAGGGCAGGGCTGGGGCAGGGCTGGGGCTGGGTCCAGGGCAGGGGCTGGGGCTGGGTCTGGGTCCAGGGCTGGGGCAGGGATGGGGTGGGGGCTGGGCTGTGGCTGGGGCTGGGCTGTGGTCGGGGCTGTAACCAAGTCTTGGGAAGGGCTGGTGCTGGGGCTGGGCTGGGGCAGGGCTGGGGCTGGGGCTGGGGCTGGGGCAGGGCTTGGGCAGGGCTGGGGCTGGGGCTGGGCTAGGGCTGGGTCCAGGGCTGGGGCTGGGCTGGGGCAGGGCTGGGGCTGGGGCTAAGGGCACAGCTGGGTTAGGGCTCGGGCTGGGGAAGGGCTGGGGCTGGGCTGAGGGCAGGGCTGGGGCAGGGCTGGGGCTGGGTCCAGGGCAGGGGCTGGGGCTGGGGCTGGGTCCAGGGCTGGGACTGGGCTGGTGCAGGGCTGGGGCTAGGGCTGGGGCCGGGGCTGGGACTGGGCTAGGGCTGGGGCTGGGGCTGGGGCCAGGGCTGGGGCTGGGGTTTGGGCCAGGGCTGGGGCTAAGGCTGGGGCTGGTCTGGGGCAGGGCTGGGGCTGGGGCTGGGTCCAGGGCTGGGGCTGGGCTGGGGCAGGGCTGGGGCTGGGGCTGGGCTCAGGACGAGGGTGGGGCTGGTCTGGGAGTGGGGCTGGGCAGGGGCCGGGGCTGGGACCGGGGCTGGGGCAGGACTGGGGCTGGGACAGGGCTGGGGCCGGGGCTGGGCTGGGGATGAGGGTGGGGCTGGGCTGGGGTCTTGGCTGGGCCTGGGGCAGGGCTGGACCCGAGCCTGGAGCAGGGATGGGGTAGGGCTGGGGCTGGGGCTGTGGCTGGGGCTGAGGGCTGGGGCAGGGCTGGGGCCGGGGCTGGGCTGGGTCTGGGCTGGGGCTGGGCTGGGGCTGCGGCTGGGCTGGGGATGAGGGTGGGGCTGGGCTGGGGTCTTGGCTGGGCCTGGGGCAGGGCTGGACCCGAGCCTGGGGCAGGGCTGGGGTAGGGCTGGGGCTGGGGCTGGGCTGGGGTCAGGGATGGGGCTGGGGCTGGGGCAGGGCTGGGCCTGGGCTGGGACCGGGACTGGGCTGGGGTAGGGCTGGGGCGGGGAATGGGCTGGGGACAGGGCTGGGGCAGTACTGGGGCCGAGTCTGGGGCCGGGGCTGGGGCCGGGGCTGGGGCAGGGTGGGGCAGGGCTGGGGCAGGGCTGGAACTGGGGCTGGGCTGGGGCCAAGGTTGGGGCTGGGGCTGGGGCTGGGCTGGTGCCGAGGGTGTGGCTGGGGCTGAGGCTGGGGCTGGGGACAGGGCTGGGGCTGGGCTGTGGCTGGGGCTGGGGACAGGGCTGGGGCCGGGGTGGGGCTGGAGCTGGGCTGAGGGCCGGGCTTGGGCTGGGGCTGGGGCCGGGGCTGGGGCTGGGCTGAGGGCAAGGCTTGGGCAGGGCTGGGGATGGGGGGTGGGATGGGGCAGGACTAGAGCTGGGGCTGGGGCAGGGGCCGGGGCTGGGGCTGGGCTGGGGCTGGGGCTGGTCTGGGGCAGGGATAGGGTGGGGGATGGGCTGTGGCTGGGGCTGGGCTGTGGTCGGGGCTGGGGCAGGGCTGGGGACAGGGGCTGGGTCCAGGGCTGGGGCTGGGCTGGGGCTGGGACTGGGCTGGGGCTGGGCTGGGGCTGGGCTGTGGCTGGGGCTGGGCTGTGGCTGGGGCTGGGGCAGGGCTGGGACTGAGGTTGCGGCCAGGGCTGGGGATGGGGCTGGGGCTGGGTCCAGGGCTGGGGCTGGGCTGGTGCAGGGCTGGGGCTGGGGCTGGGGCCGGGGCTGGGGCTGGGGCCGGGTCTGGGACTGGGCTAGGGCTGGGGCTGGGGCTGGGGCCAGGACTGGGGCTGGGGTTTGGGCCAGGGCTGGGGCTGGGGCTAGGGCTGTGGCTGGGCTGGGGCAGGGCTGGGGCTGGGGCTGGGTCCAGGGCTGGGGCTGGGCTGGGGCAGGGCTGGGGCTGGGGCTGGGCTGGGGACGAGGGTGGGGCTGGTCAGGGATTGGGGCTGGGCAGGGGCCGGGGCTGGGACCGGGGCTGGGGCAGGACTGGGGCTGGGACAGGGCTGGGGCCGGGGCTGGGGTCAGGGCTAGGAGCAGGTCTGGGACTGAGGTTGCGGCCAGTGCTGGGGATGGGGCTGGGCTGGGGCCGAGGGTGGGGCTGGGGCTGGGGTCTTGGCTGGGCCTGGGGCAGGGCTGGACCCGAGCCTGGGGCAGGGCTGGGGTAGGGCTGGGGCTGGGGCTGGGGCTGGGGACAGGGCTGGGGCTGGGCTGTGGCTGGGGCTGGGGACAGGGCTGGGGCCGGGGTGGGGCTGGGGCTGGGCTGAGGGCAGGGCTTGGGCAGGGCTGGGGATGGGGGTGGGATGGGGCAGGACTGGAGCTGGGGCTGGGGCAGGGGCCGGGGCTGGGGCTGGGCTGGGGCTGGGGCTGGTCTGGGGCAGGGATAGGGTGGGGGATGGGCTGTGGCTGGGGCTGGGCTGTGGTCAGGGCTGGGGCAGGGCTGGGGACAGGGGCTGGGTCCAGGGCTGGGGATGGGCTGGGGCTGGGACTGGGCTGGGGCTGGGCTGGGGCTGGGCTGTGGCTGGGGCTGGGCTGGGCTGTGGCTGGGGTGGGCTGGGGCAGGGAAGGGGCTGGGGCTGGGACAGGGCTGGGGCCGGGGCTGTGGTCGGGGCCAGGAGCAGGGCTGGGACTGAGGTTGCGGCCAGGGCTGGGGATGGGGCTGGGGCTGGGTCCAGGGCTGGGGCTGGGCTGGTGCAGGGCTGGGGCTGGGGCTGGGGCCGGGGCTGGGGCTGGGCTGAGGGCAGGGCTTGGGCAGGGATGGGGATGGGGGTGGGATGGGGCAGGACTGGGTCTGGGGCTGGGGCAGGGGCCGGGGCTGGGGCTGGGCTGGGGCTGGGGCTGGTCTGGGGCAGGGATAGGGTGGGGGATGGGCTGTGGCTGGGGCCGGGCTGTGGTCGGGGCTGGGGCAGGGCTGGGGACAGGGGCTGGGGCAGGGCTGGGGCTGGGGCTGGGGCTGGGGCCGGGGCTCGGACTGGGCTAGGGCTGGGGCTGGGGCTGGGGCCAGGACTGGGGCTGGGGTTTGGGCCAGGGCTGGGGCTGGGGCTGGGGCTGGGGCTGGGGCTGGGCTGGGGCAGGGCTGGGGCTGGGGCTGGGGCTGGGCTGGGGCAGGGCTGGGGCTGGGGCTGGGTCCAGGGCTGGGTCTGGGCTGGGGCAGGGCTGGGGCTGCGGCTGCGCTGGGGATGAGGGTGGGGCTGGGCTGGGGTCTTGGCTGGGCCTGGGGCAGGGCTGGACCCGAGCCTGGGGCAGGGCTGGGGTAGGGCTGGGGCTGGGCTGGGGTCATTGCTGGGCTTGGGCTGGGAGCAGGGCTGGGCTAGCGCTGGGCTGGGGCCTGGTCTGGGGCTGGGGCTGGGGCAGGGCTTGGGCTGGGCTGGGGCTGGGGCTGCAGACAGGGCTGGGGCCGGGCTGGGGCTGGGCTGAGGGCTGGGCTAGGGCTGGGCTGGGGGCAGGGATGGGGCTGGGGCTGGGGCTGGGGCAGGGGCCGGGGCTGGAGACAGGGCTGGGGCAGGGCTGGGGCCGGGCTGGGGCTGAGTTCGGTGCAGGGCTGGGGCTGGGGGCAGGGATGGGGCTGAGTCTGGGTTGGGGGCTGGGCCAAGGATGGGGCCAGGGCTGGGGCTGGGGCTGGGCTAGGGGCTGGAGGCTGGGCTGGGGCTGAGGCAGGGCTGGGGCAGGACTGGGGCTGTGGCAGGGCTGGGGCCGGGGCTGAGGCTGGGCTAGGGTCTGGGCTGGGTCTGGGACAGGGCTGCGCCCGAGGCTGGGGCAGGGCTGGGGCTGGGCTAAGGGCAGGGCTGGGTTAGGGCTGTGGCTGTGCAGGGCTGGGCTAAGGCTGGGCTGGGGCCGGGGATGGGGCCGTGGTTGGGGCTGGGCTGGGGTCTGGGCTGGGCCTGGGGCAGGGCTGGGCCCGAGGCTGGGGTCCTGGGCTGGGGCTGGGCGGTGGTTGGGGCTGAGCTGGGGCTGGGTTAGGGCTGGGGCTGAGTCCAGGGGAGTGGCTGGGCTGGGGCTGGGGCTGGGCTGGCGCAGGGCTGGGGCTGGGGCTGGGGCTGGGGCTGGGCTGGGGCTGGGCTGAGGGCAGGGCTGGGGATGGGGGCTGGGATGAGGCAGGACTGTGGCTGGGGCAGGGGCTGGGGCTGGGGACAGGGCTGGGGCCCGAGCTGGGGCTGGGCTGGGTCGAGGCTGGGGCTGGGGATGGGTCCAGGGCTGGGCTGGGGCTGAGTGTGGGGCTAGGGCTGGGGCTGGGGCTGCGGACAGGGCTGGGGACGGGCTGGGGATGAGGGTGGAGCTGGGCTGGGTTCTGGGCTGGGACTGGGACTGGGCTGGGGTAGGGCTGTGGCAGGGAATGGGCTGGGGACAGGGCTGGGGCAGGGCTGGGGCCGAGTCTGGGGCCGGGGCTGGGGCCGGGGCTGGGGCAGGGGTGGGGCAGGGGCTGGGGCAGGGCTGGAACTGGGGCTGGGCTGGGGCCAAGGTTGGGGCTGGGGCTGGGGCTGGGCTGGTGCCGAGGGTGTGGATGGGGCTGAGGCTGGGGCTGGGGACAGGGCTGGGGCTGGGCTGTGGCTGGGGCTGGGGACAGGGCTGGGGCCGGGGTGGGGCTGGGGCTGGGCTGAGGGCAGGGCTTGGGCAGGGCTGGGGATGGGGGTGGGATGGGGCAGGACTGGAGCTGGGGCTGGGGCAGGGGCCGGGGCTGGGGCTGGGCTGGGGCTGGGGCTGGGCTAAGGGCAGGGCTGGGTTAGGGCTGTGGCTGTGCAGGGCTGGGCTAGGGCTGGGCTGGGGCCGAGGATGGGGCCGTGGGTGGGGCTAGGCTGGGGTCTGGGCTGGGCCTGGGGCAGGGCTGGGCCCGAGGCTGGGGTCCTGGGATGGGGCTGCGCTGTGGCTGGGGCTGGGCTGGGGCAGGGCTGGGGATGAGGCTGGGGTGGGGCTGGGGGTGGGTCCAGGGCAGAGCTGGGGCTGGGGCTGGGGCTGGGGCTGGGTCCAGGGTGGGGATGGGGCTGGGCTGGGGGCAGGGCTGGGGCTGGGTCCAGGGTGGGGATGGGGCAGTTCTGGGGCAGGGCTGGGGCTGGGGCTGGGCTGGGGCTGGGGCTAGGTCCAGGGCAGGGGCTAGGCTGGGGCTGGTGCTGGTGCTGGGCTGGGGCAGGGCTGGGGCTGGGGCTGGGGTGGGTCTGGGGCTGGGGCTGGGCTGGGGCCAAGGGTGGGGCTGGGCAGGGCTGGGCCCAAGGTTGGGGCAGGGCTGGAGTAGGGCTGGGGCTGGGGCAGGGCTGTGGGCAGGAATGGGGCTGGGGCTGGGCTGTGGCTGGGGCCGGGGTTGGGGCTGGGCTGCGACTGAGGTTGGGGCCGGGGCTGGGGCAGGGTTGGGGCCGGTGCTGAAGCAGGACTGGGCTGGAGGCTGGGGTCCTGGGATGGGGCTGCGCTGTGGCTGGGGCTGGTCTGGGGGCAGGGCTGGGGCTGGGGCGGGAACCAAGTCTATGGCTGGGCTGGGGCTGGGGCTGGGGCTGGGGCAGGGCTGGGGGCAGCGATGGGAGTGGGGCTGGGCAGGGGCCGGGGCTGGGGCCGGGGCTGGGGCAGGACTGGGGCTGGGACAGGGCTGGGGCTGGGGCTGTAACCAAGTCTTGGGCAGGGCTGGGGCTAGGGCTAAGGCCAGGGCTGGGGCAGGGCTGTGGCTGGGGCTGAGGGCACAGCTGGGCTAGGGCTGGGGCTGGGGAAGGGCTGGGGCTAGGGCTCAGGCTGTGGCTGGGACTGGGCTGTGGCTGGGGCTGTAACCAAGTCTTGGGAAGGGCTGGGGCTAGGGCTGGGGCCAGGGCTGGGGCAGGACTGGGGCTGGGGCAGGGCTGGGGCTGAGGGTGGGCCTGAACTGGTTTCTGGGCTGGGCCTGGGGCAGGGCTGGGCCCGTGGCTGGGGCAGGGCTGGGGTAGGGCTGAGGCCGGGGCTCGGGTCGGGGCTGGGAGCAGGGCTGGGACTGAGGTTGGGGCTGGGGCTGGGGCTGGGCTGGGGCCGAGGGTGGGGCTGGGGCTGGGGCTGGGGCTGGGGCTGAGGGCAGGGCTGGGCTAGGGCTGAGGGTGGGGCTGGGGCTGGGGCTGGGACTGGGGCAAGGCTGGGGCTGGGGCTTTGGCTGGGGCAGGGCTGGGGCTGGGCTGGGGACCAGGCTGGGGCCTGGGGCGGGGGACTGGGGGTAGGCTGGAGGCTGGGCCTTGTGCTGGGGCTGGGCTGAGGGGCAAGGCTGGGGCTGGGGATGGAATCAAGTCTATGGCTGGGGGCTAGGGCTGTGGCCGGGGCGGGGCAGGACTGGGGCTGTGGCAGGGCTGGGGCCGGGGCTGGGGCTTGGTCTTGGGCAGGGCTGGGGCTGGGCTGAGGGCAGGGCTGGGGCAGGGCTGGGGATGGGGGTTGGGCTGGGGCTGGGCTGGGGTCATTGCTGGGCTTGGGCTGGGGGCAGGGCTGGGCTAGCGCTGGGCTGGGGCCTGGTCTGGGGCTGGGGCTGGGGCAGGGCTTGGGCTGGGCTGGGGCTGGGGCTGCAGACAGGGCTGGGGCCGGGCTGGGGCTGGGCTGAGGGCTGGGCTAGGGCTGGGCTGGGGGCAGGGATGGGGCTGGGGCTGGGGCTGGGGCAGGGGCCGGGGCTGGAGACAGGGCTGGGGCAGGGCTGGGGCCGGGCTGGGGCTGAGTTCGGTGCAGGGCTGGGGCTGGGGGCAGGGATGGGGCTGAGTCTGGGTTGGGGGCTGGGCCAAGGATGGGGCCAGGGCTGGGGCTGGGGCTGGGCTAGGGGCTGGAGGCTGGGCTGGGGCTGAGGCAGGGCTGGGGCAGGGCTGGGGCTGTGGCAGGGCTGGGGCCGGGGCTGAGGCTGGGCTAGGGTCTGGGCTGGGTCTGGGACAGGGCTGCGCCCGAGGCTGGGGCAGGGCTGGGGCTGGGCTAAGGGCAGGGCTGGGTTAGGGCTGTGGCTGTGCAGGGCTGGGCTAAGGCTGGGCTGGGGCCGGGGATGGGGCCGTGGTTGGGGCTGGGCTGGGGTCTGGGCTGGGCCTGGGGCAGGGCTGGGCCCGAGGCTGGGGTCCTGGGCTGGGGCTGGGCGGTGGTTGGGGCTGAGCTGGGGCTGGGTTAGGGCTGGGGCTGAGTCCAGGGGAGTGGCTGGGCTGGGGCTGGGGCTGGGCTGGCGCAGGGCTGGGGCTGGGGCTGGGGCTGGGGCTGGGCTGGGGCTGGGCTGAGGGCAGGGCTGGGGATGGGGGCTGGGATGAGGCAGGACTGTGGCTGGGGCAGGGGCTGGGGCTGGGGACAGGGCTGGGGCCCGAGCTGGGGCTGGGCTGGGTCGAGGCTGGGGCTGGGGATGGGTCCAGGGCTGGGCTGGGGCTGAGTGTGGGGCTAGGGCTGGGGCTGGGGCTGCGGACAGGGCTGGGGACGGGCTGGGGATGAGGGTGGAGCTGGGCTGGGTTCTGGGCTGGGACTGGGACTGGGCTGGGGTAGGGCTGTGGCAGGGAATGGGCTGGGGACAGGGCTGGGGCAGGGCTGGGGCCGAGTCTGGGGCCGGGGCTGGGGCCGGGGCTGGGGCAGGGGTGGGGCAGGGCTGGGGCAGGGCTGGAACTGGGGCTGGGCTGGGGCCAAGGTTGGGGCTGGGGCTGGGGCTGGGCTGGTGCCGAGGGTGTGGATGGGGCTCAGGCTGTGGCTGGGACTGGGCTGTGGCTGGGGCTGTAACCAAGTCTTGGGAAGGGCTGGGGCTAGGGCTGGGGCCAGGGCTGGGGCAGGACTGGGGCTGGGGCAGGGCTGGGGCTGAGGGTGGGCCTGAACTGGTTTCTGGGCTGGGCCTGGGGCAGGGCTGGGCCCGTGGCTGGGGCAGGGCTGGGGTAGGGCTGAGGCCGGGGCTCGGGTCGGGGCTGGGAGCAGGGCTGGGACTGAGGTTGGGGCTGGGGCTGGGGCTGGGCTGGGGCCGAGGGTGGGGCTGGGGCTGGGGCTGGGGCTGGGGCTGAGGGCAGGGCTGGGCTAGGGCTGAGGGTGGGGCTGGGGCTGGGGCTGGGACTGGGGCAAGGCTGGGGCTGGGGCTTTGGCTGGGGCAGGGCTGGGGCTGGGCTGGGACCAGGCTGGGGCCTGGGGCGGGGACTGGGGTAGGCTGGAGGCTGGGCCTTGTGCTGGGGCTGGGCTGAGGGCAAGGCTGGGGCTGGGGATGGAATCAAGTCTATGGCTGGGCTGGGGCTAGGGCTGTGGCCGGGGGCGGGGCAGGACTGGGGCTGTGGCAGGGCTGGGGCCGGGGCTGGGGCTTGGTCTCGGGCAGGGCTGGGGCTGGGCTGAGGGCAGGGCTGGGGCAGGGCTGGGGATGGGGGTTGGGCTGGGGCTGGGCTGGGGTCATTGCTGGGCTTGGGCTGGGGGCAGGGCTGGGCTAGCGCTGGGCTGGGGCCTGGTCTGGGGCTGGGGCTGGGGCAGGGCTTGGGCTGGGCTGGGGCTGGGGCTGCAGACAGGGCTGGGGCCGGGCTGGGGCTGGGCTGAGGGCTGGGCTAGGGCTGGGCTGGGGGCAGGGATGGGGCTGGGGCTGGGGCTGGGGCAGGGGCCGGGGCTGGAGACAGGGCTGGGGCAGGGCTGGGGCCGGGCTGGGGCTGAGTTCGGTGCAGGGCTGGGGCTGGGGGCAGGGATGGGGCTGAGTCTGGGTTGGGGGCTGGGCCAAGGATGGGGCCAGGGCTGGGGCTGGGGCTGGGCTAGGGGCTGGAGGCTGGGCTGGGGCTGAGGCAGGGCTGGGGCAGGGCTGGGGCTGTGGCAGGGCTGGGGCCGGGGCTGAGGCTGGGCTAGGGTCTGGGCTGGGTCTGGGACAGGGCTGCGCCCGAGGCTGGGGCAGGGCTGGGGCTGGGCTAAGGGCAGGTCTGGGTTAGGGCTGTGGCTGTGCAGGGCTGGGCTAAGGCTGGGCTGGGGCCGGGGATGGGGCCGTGGTTGGGGCTGGGCTGGGGTCTGGGCTGGGCCTGGGGCAGGGCTGGGCCCGAGGCTGGGGTCCTGGGCTGGGGCTGGGCGGTGGTTGGGGCTGAGCTGGGGCTGGGTTAGGGCTGGGGCTGAGTCCAGGGCAGTGGCTGGGCTGGGGCTGGGGCTGGGCTGGCGCAGGGCTGGGGCTGGGGCTGGGGCTGGGGCTGGGCTGGGGCTGGGCTGAGGGCAGGGCTGGGGATGGGGGCTGGGATGAGGCAGGACTGTGGCTGGGGCAGGGGCTGGGGCTGGGGACAGGGCTGGGGCCCGAGCTGGGGCTGGGCTGGGTCGAGGCTGGGGCTGGGGATGGGTCCAGGGCTGGGCTGGGGCTGAGTGTGGGGCTAGGGCTGGGGCTGGGGCTGCGGACAGGGCTGGGGGCGGGCTGGGGATGAGGGTGGAGCTGGGCTGGGTTCTGGGCTGGGACTGGGACTGGGCTGGGGTAGGGCTGTGGCAGGGAATGGGCTGGGGACAGGGCTGGGGCAGGGCTGGGGCCGAGTCTGGGGCCGGGGCTGGGGCCGGGGCTGGGGCAGGGGTGGGGCAGGGCTGGGGCAGGGCTGGAACTGGGGCTGGGCTGGGGCCAAGGTTGGGGCTGGGGCTGGGGCTGGGCTGGTGCCGAGGGTGTGGATGGGGCTGAGGCTGGGGCTGGGGCTGGGGACAGGGCTGGGGCTGGGCTGTGGCTGGGGCTGGGGACAGGGCTGGGGCCGGGGTGGGGCTGGAGCTGGGCTGAGGGCAGGGCTTGGGCAGGGCTGGGGATGGGGGTGGGATGGGGCAGGACTGGAGCTGGGGCTGGGGCAGGGGCCGGGGCTGGGGCTGGGCTGGGGCTGGGGCTGGGCTAAGGGCAGGGCTGGGTTAGGGCTGTGGCTGTGCAGGGCTGGGCTAGGGCTGGGCTGGGGCCGAGGATGGGGCCGTGGGTGGGGCTAGGCTGGGGTCTGGGCTGGGCCTGGGGCAGGGCTGGGCCCGAGGCTGGGGTCCTGGGATGGGGCTGCGCTGTGGCTGGGGCTGGGCTGGGGCAGGGCTGGGGATGAGGCTGGGGTGGGGCTGGGGGTGGGTCCAGGGCAGAGCTGGGGCTGGGGCTGGGGCTGGGGCTGGGTCCAGGGTGGGGATGGGGCTGGGCTGGGGGCAGGGCTGGGGCTGGGTCCAGGGTGGGGATGGGGCAGTTCTGGGGCAGGGCTGGGGCTGGGGCTGGGCTGGGGCTGGGGCTAGGTCCAGGGCAGGGGCTAGGCTGGGGCTGGTGCTGGTGCTGGGCTGGGGCAGGGCTGGGGCTGGGGCTGGGGTGGGTCTGGGGCTGGGGCTGGGCTGGGGCCAAGGGTGGGGCTGGGCAGGGCTGGGCCCAAGGTTGGGGCAGGGCTGGAGTAGGGCTGGGGCTGGGGCAGGGCTGTGGGCAGGAATGGGGCTGGGGCTGGGCTGTGGCTGGGGCCGGGGTTGGGGCTGGGCTGCGACTGAGGTTGGGGCCGGGGCTGGGGCAGGGTTGGGGCCGGTGCTGAAGCAGGACTGGGCTGGAGGCTGGGGTCCTGGGATGGGGCTGCGCTGTGGCTGGGGCTGGTCTGGGGGCAGGGCTGGGGCTGGGGCGGGAACCAAGTCTATGGCTGGGCTGGGGCTGGGGCTGGGGCTGGGGCAGGGCTGGGGGCAGCGATGGGAGTGGGGCTGGGCAGGGGCCGGGGCTGGGGCCGGGGCTGGGGCAGGACTGGGGCTGGGACAGGGCTGGGGCTGGGGCTGTAACCAAGTCTTGGGCAGGGCTGGGGCTAGGGCTGGGGCCAGGGCTGGGGCAGGGCTGTGGCTGGGGCTGAGGGCACGGCTGGGCTAGGGCTGGGGCTGGGGAAGGGCTGGGGCTAGGGCTCAGGCTGTGGCTGGGACTGGGCTGTGGCTGGGGCTGTAACCAAGTCTTGGGAAGGGCTGGGGCTAGGGCTGGGGCCAGGGCTGGGGCAGGACTGGGGCTGGGGCAGGGCTGGGGCTGAGGGTGGGCCTGAACTGGTTTCTGGGCTGGGCCTGGGGCAGGGCTGGGCCCGTGGCTGGGGCAGGGCTGGGGTAGGGCTGAGGCCGGGGCTCGGGTCGGGGCTGGGAGCAGGGCTGGGACTGAGGTTGGGGCTGGGGCTGGGGCTGGGCTGGGGCCGAGGGTGGGGCTGGGGCTGGGGCTGGGGCTGGGGCTGAGGGCAGGGCTGGGCTAGGGCTGAGGGTGGGGCTGGGGCTGGGGCTGGGACTGGGGCAAGGCTGGGGCTGGGGCTTTGGCTGGGGCAGGGCTGGGGCTGGGCTGGGACCAGGCTGGGGCCTGGGGCGGGGACTGGGGTAGGCTGGAGGCTGGGCCTTGTGCTGGGGCTGGGCTGAGGGCAAGGCTGGGGCTGGGGATGGAATCAAGTCTATGGCTGGGCTGGGGCTAGGGCTGTGGCCGGGGCGGGGCAGGACTGGGGCTGTGGCAGGGCTGGGGCCGGGGCTGGGGCTTGGTCTCGGGCAGGGCTGGGGCTGGGCTGAGGGCGGGGCTGGGGCAGGGCTGGGGATGGGGGTTGGGCTGGGGCTGGGCTGGGGTCATTGCTGGGCTTGGGCTGGGGGCAGGGCTGGGCTAGCGCTGGGCTGGGGCCTGGTCTGGGGCTGGGGCTGGGGCAGGGCTTGGGCTGGGCTGGGGCTGGGGCTGCAGACAGGGCTGGGGCCGGGCTGGGGCTGGGCTGAGGGCTGGGCTAGGGCTGGGCTGGGGGCAGGGATGGGGCTGGGGCTGGGGCTGGGGCAGGGGCCCGGGCTGGAGACAGGGCTGGGGCAGGGCTGGGGCCGGGCTGGGGCTGAGTTCGGTGCAGGGCTGGGGCTGGGGGCAGGGATGGGGCTGAGTCTGGGTTGGGGGCTGGGCCAAGGATGGGGCCAGGGCTGGGGCTGGGGCTGGGCTAGGGGCTGGAGGCTGGGCTGGGGCTGAGGCAGGGCTGGGGCAGGGCTGGGGCTGTGGCAGGGCTGGGGCCGGGGCTGAGGCTGGGCTAGGGTCTGGGCTGGGTCTGGGACAGGGCTGCGCCCGAGGCTGGGGCAGGGCTGGGGCTGGGCTAATGGCAGGGCTGGGTTAGGGCTGTGGCTGTGCAGGGCTGGGCTAAGGCTGGGCTGGGGCCGGGGATGGGGCCGTGGTTGGGGCTGGGCTGGGGTCTGGGCTGGGCCTGGGGCAGGGCTGGGACCGAGGCTGGGGTCCAGGGCTGGGGCTGGGCGGTGGCTGGGGCTGAGCTGGGGGCTGGGTTAGGGCTGGGGCTGGGTCCAGGGCAGTGGCTGGGCTGGGGCTGGGGCTGGGCTGGCGCAGGGCTGGGGCTGGGGCTGGGGCTGGGGCTGGGGCTGGGCTGGGGCAGGGCTGGGGCTGCGGCTGGGGCTGGGGATGAGGGTGGGGCTGGGCTGGGGTCTTGGCTGGGCCTGGGGCAGGGGCTGGACCCGAGCCTGGGGCAGGGCTGGGGTAGGGCTGGGGCTGGGGCTGGGCTGGGGGCAGGGATGGGGATGGGGCTGGGCTTGGCTGGGGAACAGATGGGGCTGGGGCTGGGGCAGGGCTGGGCCTGGGCTGGGACCGGGACTGGGCTGGGGTAGGGCTGTGGCAGGGAATGGGCTGGGGACAGGTCTGGGGCAGTACTGGGGCCGAGTCTGGGGCCGGGGCTGGGGCCGGGGGCTGGGGCAGGGGTGGGGCAGGGCTGGGGCAGGGCTGGAACTGGGGCTGGGCTGGGGCCAAGGTTGGGGCTTGGTCTGGGGCTGGGCTGGTGCCGAGGGTGTGGCTGGGGCTGAGGCTGGGGCTGGGGACAGGGCTGGGGCTGGGGTGGGGGCTGGGGCTGGGCTGAGGGCAGGGCTTGGGCACAGCTGGGGATGGGGGTGGGATGGGGCAGGACTGGAGCTGGGGCTGGGGCAGGGGCCGGGGCTGGGGCTGGGCTGGGGCTGGGGCTGGGGCTGGGCTGGGGCAGGGATGGGGTGGGGGCTGGGCTGTGGCTGGGGCTGGGCTGTGGTCGGGGCTGTAACCAAGTCTTGGGAAGGGCTGGGGCTGGTGCTGGGGCTGGGCTGGGGCAGGGCTGGGGCTGGGGCTGGGGCTGGGGCAGGGCTTGGGCAGGGCTGGGGCTGGGGCTGGGCTAGGGCTGGGTCCAGGGCTGGGGCTGGGCTGGGGCAGGGCTGGGGCTGGGGCTGAGGGCACGGCTGGGTTAGGGCTCGGGCTGGGGAAGGGCTGGGGCTGGGCTGAGGGCAGGGCTGGGGCAGGGCTGGGGCTGGGTCCAGGGCAGGGGCTGGGGCTGGGGCTGGGTCCAGGGCTGGGACTGGGCTGGCGCAGGGCTGGGGCTAGGGCTGGGGCCGGGGGCTGGGACTGGGGTTTGGGCCAGGGCTGGGGCTGGGGCTGGGGCTGGGGCTGGGCTGGGGCAGGGCTGGGGCTGGGGCTGGGTCCAGGGCTGGGGCTGGGCTGGGGCAGGGCTGGGGCTGGGGCTGGGCTGGGGACGAGGGTGGGGCTGGTCTGGGTGTGGGGCTGGGCAGGGGCCGGGGCTGGGGCAGGGCTGGGGCAGGGATGGGATTGGGGGCTGGGCAGGGGCCGGGGCTGGGACCGGGGTGGGGCAGGACTGGGGCTGGGACAGGGCTGGGGCCGGGGCTGGGGTCAGGGCTAGGAGCAGGTCTGGGACTGAGGTTGGGGCCGGGGCTGGGGCTGGGGCTGGGCTGGGGCCGAGGGTGGGGCTGGGGCTGAGGCTGGGGCTGGGGACAGGGCTGGGGCTGGGCTGTGGCTGGGGCTGGGGACAGGGCTGGGGCTGGGGTGGGGCTGGGGCTGGGCTGAGGGCAGGGCTTGGGCACGGCTGGGGATGGGGGTGGGATGGGGCAGGACTGGAGCTGGGGCTGGGGCAGGGGCCGGGGCTGGGGCTGGGCTGGGGCTGGGGCTGGGCTGGGGCAGGGATGGTGTGGGGGCTGGGGCTGTGGCTGGGGCTGGGCTGTGGTCGGGGCTGTAACCAAGTCTTGGGAAGGGCTGGGGCTGGTGCTGGGGCTGGGCTGGGGCAGGGCTGGGGCTGGGGCTGGGGCTGGGGCAGGGCTTGGGCAGGGCTGGGGCTGGGGCTGGGCTAGGGCTGGGTCCAGGGCTGGGGCTGGGCTGGGGCAGGGCTGGGGCTGGGGCTGAGGGCACGGCTGGGTTAGGGCTCGGGCTGGGGAAGGGCTGGGGCTGGGCTGAGGGCAGGGCTGGGGCAGGGCTGGGGCTGGGTCCAGGGCAGGGGCTGGGGCTGGGGCTGGGTCCAGTGCTGGGACTGGGCTGGTGCAGGGCTGGGGCTAGGGCTGGGGCCGGGGCTGGGACTGGGGTTTGGGCCAGGGCTGGGGCTGGGGCTGGGGCTGTGCTGGGGCAGGGCTGGGGCTGTGTCCAGGGCTGGGGCTGGGCTGGGGCAGGGCTGGGGCTGGGGCTGGGCTGGGGACGAGGGTGGGGCTGGTCTGGGTGTGGGGCTGGGCAGGGGCCGGGGCTGGGGCAGGGCTGGGGCAGGGATGGGATTGGGGCTGGGCAGGGGCCGGGGCTGGGACCGGGGGTGGGGCAGGACTGGGGCTGGGACAGGGCTGGGGCCGGGGCTGGGGTCAGGGCTAGGAGCAGGTCTGGGACTGAGGTTGGGGCCGGGGCTGGGGCTGGGGCTGGGCTGGGGCCGAGGGTGGGGCTGGGGCTGTGGCTGGGGCTGAGGGCTGGGGCAGGGCTGGGGCCGGGGGCTGGGCTGGGTCTGGGCTGGGGCAGGGCTGGGGCTGCGGCTGGGCTGGGGATGAGAGGGTGGGGCTGGGCTGGGGTCTTGGCTGGGCCTGGGGCAGGGCTGGACCCGAGCCTGGGGCAGGGCTGGGGTAGGGCTGGGGCTGGGGCTGGGCTGGGGGCAGGGATGGGGATGGGGCTGGGCTGGGCTGGGGGAACGGATGGGGCTGGGGCTGGGGCAGGGCTGGGCCTGGGCTGGGACCGGGACTGGGCTGGGGGTAGGGCTGTGGCAGGGAATGGGCTGGGGACAGGGCTGGGGCAGGGCTGGGGCCGAGTCTGAGGCCGGGGCTGGGGCCGGGGCTGGGGCAGGGGTGGGGGAGGGCTGGGGCAGGGCTGGGGCAGGGCTGGAACTGGGGCTGGGCTGGGGCCAAGGTTGGGGCTGGGGCTGGGGCTGGGCTGGTGCCGAGGGTGTGGCTGGGGCTGAGGCTGGGGCTGGGGACAGGGCTGGGGCTGGGCTGTGGCTGGGGCTGGGGACAGGGCTGGGGCCGGGGTGGGGCTGGGGCTGGGCTGAGGGCAGGGCTTGGGCAGGGCTGGGGATGGGGGTGGGATGGGGCAGGACTGGAGCTGGGGCTGGGGCAGGGGCTGGGGCTGGGGCTGGGCTGGGGCTGGGGCTGGTCTGGGGCAGGGATAGGGTGGGGGATGGGCTGTGGCTGTGGCTGGGCTGTGGTCGGGGCTGGGGCAGGGCTGGGGACAGGGGCTGGGACTGGGCTGGGGCTGGGCTGGGGCTGGGCTGTGGCTGGGGCTGGGCTGGGCTGGGGCTGTGGCTGGGCTGGGGCAGGGAAGGGGCTGGGGCTGGGACAGGGCTGGGGCCGGGGCTGTGGTCGGGTCCAGGAGCAGGGCTGGGACTGAGGTTGCGGCCAGGGCTGGGGATGGGGCTGGGGCTGGGTCCAGGGCTGGGGCTGGGCTGGTGCAGGGCTGGGGCTGGGGCTGGGGCCGGGGCTGGGACTGGGCTAGGGCTGGGGCTGGGGCTGGGGCCAGGACTGGGGCTGGGGTTTGGGCCAGGGCTGGGGCTAAGGCTGGGGCTGGGCTGGAACTGGGGCAGGGATAGGGTGGGGGGATGGGCTGTGGCTGGGGCTGGGCTGTGGTCGGGGCTGGGGCAGGGCTGGGGGACAGGGGCTGGGTCCAGGGCTGGGGATGGGCTGGGGCTGGGACTGTGCTGGGGCTGGGCTGGGGCTGGGCTGTGGCTGTGGCTGGGCTGGGCTGGGGCTGGGGCTGGGCTGGGGCAGGGAAGGGGCTGGGGCTGGGACAGGGCTGGGGCCGGGGCTGTGGTCGGGGCCAGGAGCAGGGCTGGGACTGAGGTTGCGGCCAGGGCTGGGGATGGGGCTGGGGCTGGGTCCGGGGCTGGGGCTGGGTCCAAGGCTGGGGCTGGGCTGGTGCAGGGCTGGGGCTGGGGCTGGGGCCGGGGCTGGGGCTGGGCTGAGGGCAGGGCTTGGGCAGGGCTGGGGATGGGGGTGGGATGGGGCAGGACTGGAGCTGGGGCTGGGGCTGGGGCCGGGGCTGGGGCAGGGCTAGGGCTGGGGCTGGGGCTGGGGCCAGGACTGGGGCTGGGGGTTTGGGCCAGGGCTGGGGCTGGGGCTGGGGCTGGGGCTGGGGCTGGGCTGGGGCAGGGCTGGGGCTGGGGCTGGGGCTGGGGCTGGGGCTGGGCTGGGGCAGGGCTGGGGCTGGGGCTGGGCTGGGGACGAGGGTGGGGCTGGTCAGGGAGTGGGGCTGGGCAGGGGCCGGGGCTGGGACCGGGGGCTGGGGCAGGACTGGGGCTGGGACAGGGCTGGGCCCGAGGCTGGGGTCAGGGGCTAGGAGCAGGTCTGGGACTGAGGTTGCGGCCAGGGCTGGGGCTGGGGCTGGGCTGGGGCCGAGGGTGGGGCAGGGCTGGGGCCGGGTCTGGGCTGGGTCTGGGCTGGGGCAGGGCTGGGGCTGCGGCTGGGCTGGGGATGAGGGTGGGGCTGGGCTGGGGTCTTGGCTGGGCCTGGGGCAGGGCTGGACCCGAGCCTGGGGCAGGGCTGGGGTAGGGCTGGGGCTGGGGCTGGGCTGGGGGCAGGGATGGGGATGGGGCTGGGCTGGGCTGGGGGAACAGATGGGGCTGGGGCTGGGGCAGGGCTGGGCCTGGGCTGGGACCGGGGTCTGGGCTGGGGTAGGGCTGTGGCAGGGAATGGGCTGGGGACAGGGCTGGGGCAGGGCTGGGGCCGAGTCTGGGGCCGGGGGCTGGGGCCGGGGCTGGGGCAGGGGTGGGGCAGGGCTGGGGCAGGGCTGGAACTGGGGCTGGGCTGGGGCCAAGGTTGGGGCTGGGGCTGGGGCTGGGCTGGTGCCGAGGGTGTGGATGGGGCTGAGGCTGGGGCTGGGGACAGGGCTGGGGCTGGGCTGTGGCTGGGGCTGGGGACAGGGCTGGGGCCGGGGTGGGGCTGGAGCTGGGCTGAGGGCAGGGCTTGGGCAGGGCTGGGGATGGGGGTGGGATGGGGCAGGACTGGAGCTGGGGCTGGGGCAGGGGCCGGGGCTGGGGCTGGGCTGGGGCTGGGGCTGGGGCTGGGCTGGGGCTGGGGCTGGGCTGTGGTCGGGGCTGTAACCAAGTCTTGGGAAGGGCTGGGGCTGGGGCTGGGCTTGGGCAGGGCTGGGGCAGGGCTGGGGCTGGGGCTGGGGCTGGGGCAGGGCTTGGGCAGGGCTGGGGCTGGGGCTGGGCTAGGGCTGGGTCCAGGGCTGGGGCTGGGCTGGGGCAGGGCTGGGGCCGGGGCTGAGGCTGGGCTAGGGTCTGGGCTGGGTCTGGGACAGGGCTGCGCCCGAGGCTGGGGCAGGGCTGGGGCTGGGCTAAGGGCAGGTCTGGGTTAGGGCTGTGGCTGTGCAGGGCTGGGCTAAGGCTGGGCTGGGGCCGGGGATGGGGCCGTGGTTGGGGCTGGGCTGGGGTCTGGGCTGGGCCTGGGGCAGGGCTGGGCCCAAGGCTGGGGTCCAGGGCTGGGGCAGGGCTGGGGCAGGGCTGGGGCTGCGGCTGGGCTGGGGATGAGGGTGGGGCTGGGCTGGGGTCTTGGCTGGGCCTGGGGCAGGGCTGGACCCGAGCCTGGGGCAGGGCTGGGGTAGGGCTGGGGGCTGGGGCTGGGCTGGGGGCAGGGATGGGGATGGGGGCTGGGCTTGGCTGGGGGAACAGATGGGGCTGGGGCTGGGGCAGGGCTGGGCCTGGGCTGGGACCGGGGACTGGGCTGGGGTAGGGCTGTGGCAGGGAATGGGCTGGGGACAGGGCTGGGGCAGGGCTGGGGCCGAGTCTGGGGCCGGGGCTGGGGGCTGGGCGGGTGGTTGGGGCTGAGCTGGGGCTGGGTTAGGGCTGGGGCTGAGTCCGGGGCAGTGGCTGGGCTGGGGCTGGGGCTGGGCTGGCGCAGGGCTGGGGCTGGGGCTGGGGCTGGGGCTGGGCTGGGGCTGGGCTGAGGGCAGGGCTGGGGATGGGGGGCTGGGATGAGGCAGGACTGTGGCTGGGGCAGGGGCTGGGGCTGGGGACAGGGCTGGGGCCCGAGCTGGGGCTGGGCTGGGTCGAGGCTGGGGCTGGGGATGGGTCCAGGGCTGGGCTGGGGCTGAGTGTGGGGCTAGGGCTGGGGCTGGGGCTGCGGACAGGGCTGGGGGCGGGCTGGGGGATGAGGGTGGAGCTGGGCTGGGTTCTGGGCTGGGACTGGGACTGGGCTGGGGTAGGGCTGTGGCAGGGAATGGGCTGGGGACAGGGCTGGGGCAGGGCTGGGGCCGAGTCTGGGGCCGGGGCTGGGGCCGGGGCTGGGGCAGGGGTGGGGCAGGGCTGGGGCAGGGCTGGAACTGGGGCTGGGCTGGGGCCAAGGTTGGGGCTGGGGCTGGGGCTGGGCTGGTGCCGAGGGTGTGGATGGGGCTGAGGCTGGGGCTGGGGACAGGGCTGGGGCTGGGCTGTGGCTGGGGCTGGGGACAGGGCTGGGGCCGGGGTGGGGCTGGAGCTGGGCTGAGGGCAGGGCTTGGGCAGGGCTGGGGATGGGGGGTGGGATGGGGCAGGACTGGAGCTGGGGCTGGGGCAGGGGCCGGGGCTGGGGCTGGGCTGGGGCTGGGGCTGGGCTAAGGGCAGGGCTGGGTTAGGGCTGTGGCTGTGCAGGGCTGGGCTAGGGCTGGGCTGGGGCCGAGGATGGGGCCGTGGGTGGGGCTAGGCTGGGGTCTGGGCTGGGCCTGGGGCAGGGCTGGGCCCGAGGCTGGGGTCCTGGGATGGGGCTGCGCTGTGGCTGGGGCTGGGCTGGGGCAGGGCTGGGGATGAGGCTGGGGTGGGGCTGGGGGTGGGTCCAGGGCAGAGCTGGGGCTGGGACTGGGGCTGGGGCTGGGTCCAGGGTGGGGCTGGGGCTGGGGCTGGGGGCAGGGCTGGGGCTGGGTCCAGGGTGGGGATGGGGCAGTTCTGGGGCAGGGCTGGGGCTGGGGCTGGGCTGGGCCTGGGGCTAGGTCCAGGGCAGGGGCTAGGCTGGGGCTGGTGCTGGTGCTGGGCTGGGGCAGGGCTGGGGCTGGGGCTGGGGTGGGTCTGGGGCTGGGGCTGGGCTGGGGCCAAGGGTGGGGCTGGGCAGGGCTGGGCCCAAGGTTGGGGCAGGGCTGGAGTAGGGCTGGGGCTGGGGCAGGGCTGTGGGCAGGAATGGGGCTGGGGCTGGGCTGTGGCTGGGGCCGGGGTTGGGGCTGGGCTGCGACTGAGGTTGGGGCCGGGGCTGGGGCAGGGTTGGGGCCGGTGCTGAAGCAGGACTGGGCTGGAGGCTGGGGTCCTGGGATGGGGCTGCGCTGTGGCTGGGGCTGGTCTGGGGGCAGGGCTGGGGCTGGGGCGGGAACCAAGTCTATGGCTGGGCTGGGGCTGGGGCAGGGCTGGGGGGCAGCGATGGGAGTGGGGCTGGGCAGGGGCCGGGGCTGGGGCCGGGGCTGGGGCAGGACTGGGGCTGGGACAGGGGCTGGGGCTGGGGCTGTAACCAAGTCTTGGGCAGGGCTGGGGCTAGGGCTGGGGCCAGGGCTGGGGCAGGGCTGTGGCTGGGGCTGAGGGCACAGCTGGGCTAGGGCTGGGGGCTGGGGAAGGGCTGGGGCTTAGGGCTCAGGCTGTGGCTGGGACTGGGCTGTGGCTGGGGCTGTAACCAAGTCTTGGGAAGGGCTGGGGCTAGGGCTGGGGCCAGGGATGGGGCAGGACTGGGGCTGGGGCAGGGCTGGGGCTGAGGGTGGGCCTGAACTGGTTTCTGGGCTGGGCCTGGGGCAGGGCTGGGCCCGTGGCTGGGGCAGGGCTGGGGTAGGGCTGAGGCCGGGGCTCGGGTCGGGGCTGGGAGCAGGGCTGGGACTGAGGTTGGGGCTGGGGCTGGGGCTGGGCTGGGGCCGAGGGTGGGGCTGGGGCTGGGGCTGGGACTGGGGCAAGGCTGGGGCTGGGGCTTTGGCTGGGGCAGGGCTGGGGCTGGGCTGGGACCAGGCTGGGGCCTGGGGCGGGGACTGGGGTAGGCTGGAGGCTGGGCCTTGTGCTGGGGCTGGGCTGAGGGCAAGGCTGGGGCTGGGGATGGAATCAAGTCTATGGCTGGGCTGGGGCTAGGGCTGTGGCCGGGGCGGGGCAGGACTGGGGCTGTGGCAGGGCTGGGGCCGGGGCTGGGGCTTGGTCTCGGGCAGGGCTGGGGCTGGGCTGAGGGCGGGGCTGGGGCAGGGCTGGGGATGGGGGTTGGGCTGGGGCTGGGGCTGGGCTGGGGTCATTGCTGGGCTTGGGCTGGGGGCAGGGCTGGGCTAGCGCTGGGCTGGGGCCTGGTCTGGGGCTGGGGCTGGGGCAGGGCTTGGGCTGGGCTGGGGCTGGGGCTGCAGACAGGGCTGGGGCCGGGCTGGGGCTGGGCTGAGGGCTGGGCTAGGGCTGGGCTGGGGGCAGGGATCGGGGCTGGGGCTGGGGCTGGGGCAGGGGCCGGGGCTGGAGACAGGGCTGGGGCTGTGGCAGGGCTGGGGCCGGGGCTGAGGCTGGGCTAGGGTCTGGGCTGGGTCTGGGACAGGGCTGCGCCCGAGGCTGGGGCAGGGCTGGGGCTGGGCTAATGGCAGGGCTGGGTTAGGGCTGTGGCTGTGCAGGGCTGGGCTAAGGCTGGGCTGGGGCCGGGGATGGGGCCGTGGTTGGGGCTGGGCTGGGGTCTGGGCTGGGCCTGGGGCAGGGCTGGGCCCGAGGCTGGGGTCCAGGGCTGGGGCTGGGCGGTGGCTGGGGCTGAGCTGGGGCTGGGTTAGGGCTGGGGCTGGGTCCAGGGGCAGTGGCTGGGCTGGGGCTGGGGCTGGGCTGGCGCAGGGCTGGGGCTGGGGCTGGGGCTGGGGCTGGGGCTGGGCTGGGGCAGGGCTGGGGCTGCGGCTGGGCTGGGGATGAGGGTGGGGCTGGGCTGGGGTCTTGGCTGGGCCTGGGGCAGGGCTGGACCCGAGCCTGGGGCAGGGCTGGGGTAGGGCTGGGGGCTGGGGCTGGGCTGGGGGCAGGGATGGGGATGGGGCTGGGCTTGGCTGGGGGAACAGATGGGGCTGGGGCTGGGGCAGGGCTGGGCCTGGGCTGGGACCGGGACTGGGCTGGGGTAGGGCTGTGGCAGGGAATGGGCTGGGGACAGGTCTGGGGCAGTACTGGGGCCGAGTCTGGGGCCGGGGCTGGGGCCGGGGCTGGGGCAGGGGTGGGGCAGGGCTGGGGCAGGGCTGGAACTGGGGCTGGGCTGGGGCCAAGGTTGGGGCTGGGTCTGGGGCTGGGCTGGTGCCGAGGGTGTGGCTGGGGCTGAGGCTGGGGCTGGGGACAGGGCTGGGGCTGGGCTGTGGCTGGGGCTGGGGACAGGGCTGGGGCTGGGGTGGGGCTGGGGCTGGGCTGAGGGCAGGGCTTGGGCACGGCTGGGGATGGGGGTGGGATGGGGCAGGACTGGAGCTGGGGCTGGGGCAGGGGCCGGGGCTGGGGCTGGGCTGGGGCTGGGGCTGGGGCTGGGCTGGGGCAGGGATGGGGTGGGGGCTGGGCTGTGGCTGGGGCTGGGCTGTGGTCGGGGCTGTAACCAAGTCTTGGGAAGGGCTGGGGCTGGTGCTGGGGCTGGGCTTGGGCAGGGCTGGGGCTGGGGCTGAGGGCACGGCTGGGTTAGGGCTCGGGCTGGGGAAGGGCTGGGGCTGGGCTGAGGGCAGGGCTGGGGCAGGGCTGGGGCTGGGTCCAGGGCAGGGGCTGGGGCTGGGGCTGGGTCCAGGGCTGGGACTGGGCTGGCGCAGGGCTGGGGCTAGGGCTGGGGCCGGGGCTGGGATTGGGGTTTGGGCCAGGCTGGGGCTGGGGCTGGGCTGGGGCAGGGCTGGGGCTGGGGCTGTGTCCAGGGCTGGGGCTGGGCTGGGGCAGGGCTGGGGCTGGGGCTGGGCTGGGGACGAGGGTGGGGCTGGTCTGGGTGTGGGGCTGGGCAGGGGCCGGGGCTGGGGCAGGGCTGGGGCAGGGATGGGATTGGGGCTGGGCAGGGGCCGGGGCTGGGACCGGGGTGGGGCAGGACTGGGGCTGGGACAGGGCTGGGGCCGGGGCTGGGGTCAGGGCTAGGAGCAGGTCTGGGACTGAGGTTGGGGCCGGGGCTGGGGCTGGGGCTGGGCTGGGGCCGAGGGTGGGGCTGGGGC